>NW_016159478.1:75889-84822 GCF_001687245.7 Rhagoletis zephyria | reverse complement strand
TTAACTTGATTTTATCTTGACATGCATTTTTTCGAACGCGTCAGTGACATCAAGAATTTGAATGAGTTTGAAAAAAAGGAGAGAAAGAACCTTATCTGTCACTGGAAAAATAGAAATTGATGTAATCTGGCCACAACCACAGTCGTGGTGTAGCTCTGTAGCCGCCAAAATAATTATTTAAATAGTACTTAGTACATATTAAAATAATTTGACAACTGATCCAAGTAGCCCATCGTTTTCAATGTGTTTCAAGCATAACGCTTTCGTAACACTTTGAAGTCGGATCATAAATATGTATACTAATTATGAAGAAAGCCTGATTTTGTATGTTTTATGGGTGTGGCTATATAATAATAAAACTCGCCGAACATACTTTGTATGAAAGAAAATACACAACACCGCCAGCAAAAAAAAAATGCCAAAAATCAACGGTAAGTCCTAACTACTTCAAACTTGCACAATATTATACCAAAATTAAAGGAGTTACAAAATCGCATACTCAAAGACTTTCTAAAAAATCCAATTAAAAAGCTCGAAATTTTTTATTTAATTTTTTTAAATATCTATTGCACAAAGTTTGAAACTTCGATTCATACGGTTTTTGTTAAGTGTTAAATTATATTTTTATAAAAAAAATAACTAAAAGTAAATAACAAAAAAAAAATAAGTTGTTAAAACTTCTGAATATGTGGTGCGCTTATTATTATGACACGTAGAGTATAAATACCCGTATATTTTTATGTTGTACTCAACCCTACCTACAACCTACACTAAGTTTTGTTGCGGGTCTAATGCGTGTGTTTTTAGCACTCGGTATATGTAGTAATCGTTATTTTATATTTTTATATCATTTTTATTCGTTATACTTGTAGCTTATCATTTATGCTGTACCAAAATTGTTTGTAAATACTATACCAACAAAAATTCAACTTAAACTTATTATTATTATTATGTAATTTAATTTCCATACATGAACACTTTGTACTTTGTGGGTCATAATAAAGTGAGCTTGAATGTATGTGAAAAAGTAAAGTCGGAATTTATATGCTCCACCCCCTAGGATTGTTCTATACCGAAAAAAAATGTACCTATCCCTATTTTTTATTTTGAAATAAAAAAATATTTAGACGTCGCTCAAAGCGCTCAAAGTTTCCCATGTATTTTACATGGAAAAAAAAACAACTTTTCGTAGAAATGGTATAGAATTCTTGAAAATCAACATCAGAAAACTCTGTTTCTCTTCAGAAGATTTCCAGTAATAATACCCAATTAGTTATTTAACCATTAAAAGGCAGAAAAGGCAATGGGGGATATATAAAAAATCTTTAGAATTAAAAAATGGTTAAATAAGCAGTTGGGTGTTGTTACTGGAAGTCTCCTGAAGAGAACCGATCGAAAAATATTGATTTTAAAGAATTCTATACCATTTCTACGAAGCTTTTTTTTCATATAAAATAGGTACATGGAAAACTTTGAGCGACTTCTAAATATTTTTTGATTTCAAAATAAAAAATAGGGGCATATTTTTTGGTATAGAACAATCTCAGGGGGTGAGACCATTAAAATTCCGACTTTACTTATTTTGGACCACCCTAATGTATACCCACCACAAGGCCAATAATACCTTCGAAATTATTTCTATGTGACACTTAACCTATCATAGCGCACTTCACTTTACTGCCTTCAAAGTATACCTAAGGACATCCTTGCAGCTTATGTATATGTATGTATGCATTTTCGCTTGACCCCACTGAACACTTTCTATATTGGCCTCATACCCGGGCATACACTTTCATATACACACAAGGGCACAGGTGCAGGCGCAGGAACTTTGAATCGCTCAGCATTATCCACTTTGTTTATATCGCCTGTGCTTTGCTTCAACACTTTACATATGTATGTGCATCATATATTCATAACACCGAGCAGCGAGCGCGAAAAATCGATATCCTCCAAAAGAAGGCACAAAAGTGAATTTGGAAAATTATGACAATGCAATGAAATGTTATCCTTGCGCAAGAAGAATCAATGCTGAGTTTGAAGTGCGTCATCATCTGATTGTATGTTTTACTTTCTTCCATCTCTTATCTTTATTTTTCGCATTTTATCTTATTTTTGTATTGTATTTTATAATTTTTGCATTTATTGCCATTTGTCAGATTTCAGTAGGCTTACCAGTAATAGGCAATGTTGTCTCCGAGACCGTTGCGTACATTGCGATCCAGCAGGTTATAGCAAATATTTGTGGAAGCACCTTCCATCCATTTAATGGAGATGGGTCCTTTGGTGATATTAAAGTTATATTGCAGGAACTTTTTTGGATCCGCTGGTGTCTCCCAATGGAATTGTTTGGCTACACGCATCCAGAATTCCTCAGGATTCTCCAATGATTCCTCGTAGAATTTTCTATATTCAGCCATGCTAGATATATAGGCATCGCGGCTAAGCGCCGGATTTGGATTGTAAATTGATTTTTCCGATGGCATTTTGTAAATTTTTGCAATGGTTATTTGTAAAAAAAAAAGAAGAGATTGGCCTAGTTATCCTGGTTTCACAATAGTAATAATTATTGTAAAATTCTGCGCTTATTTGGTTTCTTTAATAAATCACTTTAAAATATTTTGCTTCGTTCATAAGCCTATTGTGCTATTAAACTCAAAACAATGCACTATATATTTTTCTCTTTTTTTTATTAATTTAAAAGTCCTTAAACATTTTTTTTTAATATTTTTTTTCTTTTTTTGTGGGTTTTGATTCCTTTGTCAGCAATTGAATAATCGCGTTTAGGGTCGTTGTAACATTTGTTGTTGAATTTATATGTATTGCCGTCGGCTTTCCGAGCCTATTTCTCACCACCGTCCAAACGAATTGAGCTCTTCGCGTGTACTGAACTTGAATTCCTCACAAAAATCCACATTTCGATTTTTCGCTATTCGCTTTTACTTTTGTACATATGTGTTCGTTTTTTTTTCGTTTTTGGGTTGGTTTGCTCTGCATACAAACGCCAAATGCGCCCAAACCCCACTTCAGCACTACGACTGCAAATTAACTCAGAGCCTAATATCGGTTCGTAGGTAACGGCTCTACAATGTTACATACAAATCGCTCATATACTTCAATAGTGCCATAATTCAAAAAATATAAAAATTCAGTTAAGTATGCAGAAATTTCCGTTACCTCTTCTTCTAACTATGTTGTGTACAAATTTCATAGCTGTATCTATTACCAGTTGCTTACTAGAACAAAATCTCTATTCATTTTTATTATGGGCGTATAGGTAAATTAAAAACCTTAAAGCCGTTTTTCTCGAGTTTTACTTTTTTGAGTTATGACACTATTGGTATAAATAAGCGATACGTGTGTATGTATGTATACATTACTCTTTTGACAGATAGTGCTCAAGAAATTGTCGCGAAAGCTTTGTCAAAGCTCTTTATATTTAAATTTGTAAGAGTAAACGCAAAGCATAAGAGGCGAGTATGCAAAATATAGATATATCAAAAAAAAAATGTTGCCAACACTTTTTGTTAAAGTGTGTTTGCATTGTTCAACATTTGCGTTCAACTCAGCGCAGGGTTGCACGAAAAAAAGTTGAATGGCTAAAAATATCAAAATATGAAAAAATATCAAAATATTCGCCATAAAAAGGAGTTTGCATTGTTCAACTTTGCATTCAACTTTTGGTTGAATGGCCTTTCAACTAATCGCTTTCAACAAAGTTGGTCGCCAGCCAACATTTAGCCATTCAACTTTTTTTTCGTGCAACCCTGCGTTGAGTTGAACGCAATTGTTGAACGCAAAGTTGAATAATGCAAACACTGCTTTATTTTATTATTACAGATTATCAATTGAACCACACAAATCGCTTATTCACTGCCGTCAGTTGCAGTTTTCGCAGCATGGTCTAAGGTTAACCCGTCCTGATAACCAAAGTTCTTGCTTAGAATAAATGTTTTATATGTACATATTTATATATACATGGGCTATGTGAATGGTCTCCGATTACATTTTTGAAGTATATGTACATACATATGTATGCACATTGAGGTGGTCCTAAAAAAAAGTAAAGTCGGAATTTTCATGCTCTCACCCCCTAGGATTGTTCTTTACCGAAAAAATAAGCAGTTTTTTTTTATTTTGAAATCAAAAAATATTTAGGTGTTGCTCAAAGCGCTCAAAGTTTTCCAAGTAATTTATATAGGAAAAAGAAGCTTTCGTCGAAATGGTATAGAATTCTTGTAAATCAATAATTTTCGATCGGAAAACTTCGTTTCTCTTCAGGATATTTTCAATAATAATAGATATCCAATTGTTTACTTAGCCATTTTCGATTACTAACTATTTTTTATAGGACTCCTAAAAAATTCAAAAAAAAGGCATGGGGAACCCATAAAAAATTGCTTGTATTAAAAACTCGTGCAATAAACAGTTGGGTATTAGCAGTCTCCTGAAGAGTAGCAAAATTTTTGTATCAAAAAATATTGTGGTTGTTCACGCTTGCCTGTTTGTCAGGTTATCTGGTTAAAAATGATTTTTCTGTAGTGTATTTCATTGTTGTACAGCAACCGAATACACTACAGAAAAATTATTTTTAACCAGATAACTTGAAGCGTGAACAACCACATTGGTTTTCAAGTATTCTATACCATTTCTACGCAAACTTGTTTTTTACCCATATACATACGTACATACATAAAAGGCATGGAAAACTTTGAGCGCTTGGGCGACCTCTAAATATTTTTTGATTTCAAAATAAAACAAGTAAAAAGTCTAAGTTCGGGTGGAGCCAAACAAGTATATAGTTATTTCACCTTTTCGAAAACTACCGCTACATGGTTAGTAAGGTTTTACCCATATTTCAAACATGATATAAGGATATATAGTTATATGTAGGAGGTATCACGCCAATTTACCAAAATTCCATAATAATGTTGCTTTTTTTCAAGGGATTGTTGTTAGTATAAATTTTGAGTAAATTAGCATTCTTAAATTTAGAAATATCGAAGTTTCAAGCATTTATGAAATTTACCGTTATATAAAAAGTGGGCGTACTTTTAGTCCGATTCAATAATTTTCAACGTTTTGCTTTTATGTAGCAAGCGCAATAATCATACCGAGTTTGGTACAAATTGATCGAACGGTTACCGAGATACAGACATGTGGTCATAAGTGGGCGGTGCCATGCCCATTTTCCAGAATTTTATCATAAACGTATTTTTTGCAAAAGAATTATTGCAAACACCAACTTTGAATAAATTAGCTTCCGTGTTTACTGATCTATCTAAGATTTCGTATTTCTCTAAATTACCGTTATATGGGATGTGGGCGCGGTTATTGTCCGATTTTAAAAATTTTCAGCCCCTTGGTATATCGTACCAAGGCTAAGAACTGTGCCTAGTTTGGGAGAAATTGCTTAAGCGGTAACCAACATATACACATGGAATCATAAATGGACGCGGCTACGCCCATTTTCCATAAAATATAATATTCTCATTTTTCGTCTAATAATAATTGTAAATATCGCATTTCTGAAAACTATCGTTATATCGGAGGTAGGCGTGGTTATTGTCCGATTTTGCTCATTTTCAATACCATCCGTCCTGCGCTTAAAAGAAGTGCACGTACTAAGTTTCGTTAAGATATATCAATTTTTACTTGAGTTATCGTATGCACAGACGGACGGATAGCCAGTCACCGCTTTCCGATTTCTTTTTTCATTCTGATCATTTATGTATTCATTTGTCTATATCTATCTCGATGCTTTTGGTTGTTACAAACAACTCTTAGGTGAACAAAGTTTTAACGCCCTTGTGCCCCAGTGCGCTCGGGTATATAAAGGGTTATAATTTTATTCGGTATAGAACAATCTATACAAAAAAATCCGTACTGTTTTTCCATCGGAATCATACAATTTATTATACTATATACATATATAAGACTTCCGCCAAAACATTGCAGAAAAATATTAAGATTTACGTAAGCGAGACCTATTTAAAAATACCTCCAAAAATCTAGTTTTTTAATAAAACTAGTTGTTAAAAATATTTTGCCAAAAAATGACCTCATCTAATGCAAGAGTTTAAACTTTAAAGGTCTGCATACAGAAGTTTAAAAATGTTATCGACGGAATCAAAAAAAGGAGCTCACGTAAAACTTAATATTTTCCCGAAATATTTTGACAGAAGTCTTAAAATACAATACATTTTACAATTTTATAATTCCGGTGGAAACTTTTTAGTGATGCACTCTAATGAACATATATACATACATACATATATATGTACTAGGGTGGGCCAATTGAACCATAACTGTTTGGTTTAGTGATAGATTTTCCGGTGCAAACACACTGTTTCCTTTGACCTTAATATGTACATACATTTGTAAATGAATATACAATTTGTCCAGCGTCTCTATAATTGCTCGAGTCCTCAAAATTTTTAGGCATTTCTTTGGGGATCTTAATTTATTCCATCCGTCCACTTCATGAAATTTCGTCACGGCCACTACGCACGCATTGTCGTGGTGTAAGAGCATTTTATATTTAGCCAAACGCAAGCATCATAACCTTGGTAGCCTCCACCCGGCCACCTTTTCCTTCATCAGGGATGATCCACCTGAAAACGCCTGCTATTTCGATTGGTACTTTATTCCGGCTTTGTAATGCCGCAAAAACTCCATATTATGGTAAGGGCGATGAGCTCTTTCATCAACGCTTTCTCAGTTTCCCTGGATACGAGCGTAGTGGTTTGACCGCATCCGAACGGCAGGTATTTAGTTATTAATGGAAAACCTTGTCGTGGCAGGATTACAATCGGTGGTTTGCCATTTCCTGCTAGCCTTCGTTAGAAAAAACCTTTGGATATTTCTCGAACCAAAGTGCAAGTGTTTAGAGGTAAGTGCTTCCGATAAGACCTAGGTTAAATTCCTGGTACGAGCAACATCAAAAAAAAAGCTTTTTCTAACAGCGATGGCCTTTCAGCAGGACGAAACATCCGAGTGTATTTCTGAATTTGAAAAGCTTCACCAAAACCATCTGCCGGTCGGAGAATGTGAGCGCCAAATATTTGCTTATTTTTGAAGTTCTAACTTTGGTGCTAACTACAGGGCTACGGTGAAAGTCCAATATCCCAAGAAATGTATATACATATTAGCGATTTTGGTGTTGGGAAACTTTTTTGTAGGAAATTAAATGTTCTACAAGTTTGTCATTCATATTTTTTCTGTAGATCTTGTTATTTTCGAGATAGGGGCAAAAAACGAGAATTTCATGAAAAAGTTGGGTTTAGTGACCCATACTACATCGCTGGTGGTAGTTAGAATTACACCACAATGGACACTTTTGTAGAGCATTCAATTCTGAAGAAAACCCACTATTGACCAAGATTATACCATAAAATGCCTCCGAGCTGTAGACTTTTTAAGAAAAAAACTCAAAGTCTACGTGTATTTTATATGGGAAATCTTTGCACGCCTTGGGCGAGTACTTAATGTTAATATAAAGGGTTCAAATTTTCAGGGATTTTTTTTGATGTTTTCTACAAAATTTCGAGGTAGGAGTGAAAAAAACAATAGTCGCAAAAAAAATCGCCCTAATGTACATACATGGCTTCTATAATCTTGCACCCTTTCAAGCTTAGTTCGGCTAAGACTGTATACATATATCGTAATCGCCTCACGTCCAGTAAAGTATTTAACAATTTAAATAAGCGAACTTATTGATGCACCCTCGTATATACTCACCCAGAGTGAATTATCAGCATTATTTTTTTGCCTTAACAATTATGTAATCGATTTTATTTGCTTTAAGAGGAAAATTACTGATGCGAGTCACCATTCAAATGCGTCAAGTTAAATCAATTCGAAAATTTGTACTGGTCAAACATACTTACATATAGTGATGGATATACAAAGGGTTTTTTTGCTCAAGCCACCGCAAACCGAAGTTTTCAAAAACAGATTTGTGTTAAATAAAACATATCTGAAGATGAGTTAAGCCTGATATACAGTTCAATGCGAGCGTGAGCGTGAGCTTTTTATTTTGACCAATATCTTCGTTATTACTCAACTGTTTGCTATAGTTGAGACAAGAAAAGATAGAGAATAAAAATATCTTTCAGAATTATGGAATAAAAACTAATTTAAAATGCATAATATGCCTTTTTTCCAGCTCACAATCAACTGTGTGCTTACGCAAAGCATTCGCATGTGAACGACAAGTTTTGACAGATGTGTGTGAGCGTCCATAAAGCCTGATATACAATTTAATGCGAGCGAGAGCGTGAGTTNACCCAGAGTGAATTATCAGCATTATTTTTTTGCCTTAACAATTATGTAATCGATTTTATTTGCTTTAAGAGGAAAATTACTGATGCGAGTCACCATTCAAATGCGTCAAGTTAAATCAATTCGAAAATTTGTACTGGTCAAACATACTTACATATAGTGATGGATATACAAAGGGTTTTTTTTGCTCAAGCCACCGCAAACAGAAGTTTTCAAAAACAGATTTGTGTTAAATAAAACTACTCTTNTTCGAAAATTTGTACTGGTCAAACATACTTACATATAGTGATGGATATACAAAGGGTTTTTTTGCTCAAGCCACCGCAAACCGAAGTTTTCAAAAACAGATTTGTGTTAAATAAAACATATCTGAAGATGAGTTAAGCCTGATATACAGTTCAATGCGAGCGTGAGCGTGAGCTTTTTATTTTGACCAATATCTTCGTTATTACTCAACTGTTTGCTATAGTTGAGACAAGAAAAGGTAGAGAATAAAAATATCTTTCAGAATTATGGAATAAAAACTAATTTAAAATGCATAATATGCCTTTTTTCCAGCTCACAATCAACTGTGTGCTTACGCAAAGCATTCGCATGTGAACGACAAGTTTTGACAGATGTGTGTGAGCGTCCATAAAGCCTGATATACA
>NW_016159478.1:12703-75864 GCF_001687245.7 Rhagoletis zephyria | reverse complement strand
TTTTACTTTCTTCCATCTCTTATCTTTATTTTTCGCATTTTATCTTATTTTTGTATTGTATTTTATAATTTTTGCATTTATTGCCATTTGTCAGATTTCAGTAGGCTTACCAGTAATAGGCAATGTTGTCTCCGAGACCGTTGCGTACATTGCGATCCAGCAGGTTATAGCAAATATTTGTGGAAGCACCTTCCATCCATTTAATGGAGATGGGTCCTTTGGTGATATTAAAGTTATATTGCAGGAACTTTTTTGGATCCGCTGGTGTCTCCCAATGGAATTGTTTGGCTACACGCATCCAGAATTCCTCAGGATTCTCCAATGATTCCTCGTAGAATTTTCTATATTCAGCCATGCTAGATATATAGGCATCGCGGCTAAGCGCCGGATTTGGATTGTAAATTGATTTTTCCGATGGCATTTTGTAAATTTTTGCAATGGTTATTTGTAAAAAAAAAAGAAGAGATTGGCCTAGTTATCCTGGTTTCACAATAGTAATAATTATTGTAAAATTCTGCGCTTATTTGGTTTCTTTAATAAATCACTTTAAAATATTTTGCTTCGTTCATAAGCCTATTGTGCTATTAAACTCAAAACAATGCACTATATATTTTTCTCTTTTTTTTATTAATTTAAAAGTCCTTAAACATTTTTTTTTAATATTTTTTTTCTTTTTTTGTGGGTTTTGATTCCTTTGTCAGCAATTGAATAATCGCGTTTAGGGTCGTTGTAACATTTGTTGTTGAATTTATATGTATTGCCGTCGGCTTTCCGAGCCTATTTCTCACCACCGTCCAAACGAATTGAGCTCTTCGCGTGTACTGAACTTGAATTCCTCACAAAAATCCACATTTCGATTTTTCGCTATTCGCTTTTACTTTTGTACATATGTGTTCGTTTTTTTTTCGTTTTTGGGTTGGTTTGCTCTGCATACAAACGCCAAATGCGCCCAAACCCCACTTCAGCACTACGACTGCAAATTAACTCAGAGCCTAATATCGGTTCGTAGGTAACGGCTCTACAATGTTACATACAAATCGCTCATATACTTCAATAGTGCCATAATTCAAAAAATATAAAAATTCAGTTAAGTATGCAGAAATTTCCGTTACCTCTTCTTCTAACTATGTTGTGTACAAATTTCATAGCTGTATCTATTACCAGTTGCTTACTAGAACAAAATCTCTATTCATTTTTATTATGGGCGTATAGGTAAATTAAAAACCTTAAAGCCGTTTTTCTCGAGTTTTACTTTTTTGAGTTATGACACTATTGGTATAAATAAGCGATACGTGTGTATGTATGTATACATTACTCTTTTGACAGATAGTGCTCAAGAAATTGTCGCGAAAGCTTTGTCAAAGCTCTTTATATTTAAATTTGTAAGAGTAAACGCAAAGCATAAGAGGCGAGTATGCAAAATATAGATATATCAAAAAAAAAATGTTGCCAACACTTTTTGTTAAAGTGTGTTTGCATTGTTCAACATTTGCGTTCAACTCAGCGCAGGGTTGCACGAAAAAAAGTTGAATGGCTAAAAATATCAAAATATGAAAAAATATCAAAATATTCGCCATAAAAAGGAGTTTGCATTGTTCAACTTTGCATTCAACTTTTGGTTGAATGGCCTTTCAACTAATCGCTTTCAACAAAGTTGGTCGCCAGCCAACATTTAGCCATTCAACTTTTTTTTCGTGCAACCCTGCGTTGAGTTGAACGCAATTGTTGAACGCAAAGTTGAATAATGCAAACACTGCTTTATTTTATTATTACAGATTATCAATTGAACCACACAAATCGCTTATTCACTGCCGTCAGTTGCAGTTTTCGCAGCATGGTCTAAGGTTAACCCGTCCTGATAACCAAAGTTCTTGCTTAGAATAAATGTTTTATATGTACATATTTATATATACATGGGCTATGTGAATGGTCTCCGATTACATTTTTGAAGTATATGTACATACATATGTATGCACATTGAGGTGGTCCTAAAAAAAAGTAAAGTCGGAATTTTCATGCTCTCACCCCCTAGGATTGTTCTTTACCGAAAAAATAAGCAGTTTTTTTTTATTTTGAAATCAAAAAATATTTAGGTGTTGCTCAAAGCGCTCAAAGTTTTCCAAGTAATTTATATAGGAAAAAGAAGCTTTCGTCGAAATGGTATAGAATTCTTGTAAATCAATAATTTTCGATCGGAAAACTTCGTTTCTCTTCAGGATATTTTCAATAATAATAGATATCCAATTGTTTACTTAGCCATTTTCGATTACTAACTATTTTTTATAGGACTCCTAAAAAATTCAAAAAAAAGGCATGGGGAACCCATAAAAAATTGCTTGTATTAAAAACTCGTGCAATAAACAGTTGGGTATTAGCAGTCTCCTGAAGAGTAGCAAAATTTTTGTATCAAAAAATATTGTGGTTGTTCACGCTTGCCTGTTTGTCAGGTTATCTGGTTAAAAATGATTTTTCTGTAGTGTATTTCATTGTTGTACAGCAACCGAATACACTACAGAAAAATTATTTTTAACCAGATAACTTGAAGCGTGAACAACCACATTGGTTTTCAAGTATTCTATACCATTTCTACGCAAACTTGTTTTTTACCCATATACATACGTACATACATAAAAGGCATGGAAAACTTTGAGCGCTTGGGCGACCTCTAAATATTTTTTGATTTCAAAATAAAACAAGTAAAAAGTCTAAGTTCGGGTGGAGCCAAACAAGTATATAGTTATTTCACCTTTTCGAAAACTACCGCTACATGGTTAGTAAGGTTTTACCCATATTTCAAACATGATATAAGGATATATAGTTATATGTAGGAGGTATCACGCCAATTTACCAAAATTCCATAATAATGTTGCTTTTTTTCAAGGGATTGTTGTTAGTATAAATTTTGAGTAAATTAGCATTCTTAAATTTAGAAATATCGAAGTTTCAAGCATTTATGAAATTTACCGTTATATAAAAAGTGGGCGTACTTTTAGTCCGATTCAATAATTTTCAACGTTTTGCTTTTATGTAGCAAGCGCAATAATCATACCGAGTTTGGTACAAATTGATCGAACGGTTACCGAGATACAGACATGTGGTCATAAGTGGGCGGTGCCATGCCCATTTTCCAGAATTTTATCATAAACGTATTTTTTGCAAAAGAATTATTGCAAACACCAACTTTGAATAAATTAGCTTCCGTGTTTACTGATCTATCTAAGATTTCGTATTTCTCTAAATTACCGTTATATGGGATGTGGGCGCGGTTATTGTCCGATTTTAAAAATTTTCAGCCCCTTGGTATATCGTACCAAGGCTAAGAACTGTGCCTAGTTTGGGAGAAATTGCTTAAGCGGTAACCAACATATACACATGGAATCATAAATGGACGCGGCTACGCCCATTTTCCATAAAATATAATATTCTCATTTTTCGTCTAATAATAATTGTAAATATCGCATTTCTGAAAACTATCGTTATATCGGAGGTAGGCGTGGTTATTGTCCGATTTTGCTCATTTTCAATACCATCCGTCCTGCGCTTAAAAGAAGTGCACGTACTAAGTTTCGTTAAGATATATCAATTTTTACTTGAGTTATCGTATGCACAGACGGACGGATAGCCAGTCACCGCTTTCCGATTTCTTTTTTCATTCTGATCATTTATGTATTCATTTGTCTATATCTATCTCGATGCTTTTGGTTGTTACAAACAACTCTTAGGTGAACAAAGTTTTAACGCCCTTGTGCCCCAGTGCGCTCGGGTATATAAAGGGTTATAATTTTATTCGGTATAGAACAATCTATACAAAAAAATCCGTACTGTTTTTCCATCGGAATCATACAATTTATTATACTATATACATATATAAGACTTCCGCCAAAACATTGCAGAAAAATATTAAGATTTACGTAAGCGAGACCTATTTAAAAATACCTCCAAAAATCTAGTTTTTTAATAAAACTAGTTGTTAAAAATATTTTGCCAAAAAATTACCTCATCTAATGCAAGAGTTTAAACTTTAAAGGTCTGCATACAGAAGTTTAAAAATGTTATCGACGGAATCAAAAAAAGGAGCTCACGTAAAACTTAATATTTTCCCGAAATATTTTGACAGAAGTCTTAAAATACAATACATTTTACAATTTTATAATTCCGGTGGAAACTTTTTAGTGATGCACTCTAATGCACATATATACATACATACATATATATGTACTAGGGTGGGCCAATTGAACCATAACTGTTTGGTTTAGTGATAGATTTTCCGGTGCAAACACACTGTTTCCTTTGACCTTAATATGTACATACATTTGTAAATGAATATACAATTTGTCCAGCGTCTCTATAATTGCTCGAGTCCTCAAAATTTTTAGGCATTTCTTTGGGGATCTTAATTTATTCCATCCGTCCACTTCATGAAATTTCGTCACGGCCACTACGCACGCATTGTCGTGGTGTAAGAGCATTTTATATTTAGCCAAACGCAAGCATCATAACCTTGGTAGCCTCCACCCGGCCACCTTTTCCTTCATCAGGGATGATCCACCTGAAAACGCCTGCTATTTCGATTGGTACTTTATTCCGGCTTTGTAATGCCGCAAAAACTCCATATTATGGTAAGGGCGATGAGCTCTTTCATCAACGCTTTCTCAGTTTCCCTGGATACGAGCGTAGTGGTTTGACCGCATCCGAACGGCAGGTATTTAGTTATTAATGGAAAACCTTGTCGTGGCAGGATTACAATCGGTGGTTTGCCATTTCCTGCTAGCCTTCGTTAGAAAAAACCTTTGGATATTTCTCGAACCAAAGTGCAAGTGTTTAGAGGTAAGTGCTTCCGATAAGACCTAGGTTAAATTCCTGGTACGAGCAACATCAAAAAAAAAGCTTTTTCTAACAGCGATGGCCTTTCAGCAGGACGAAAAATCCGAGTGTATTTCTGAATTTGAAAAGCTTCACCAAAACCATCTGCCGGTCGGAGAATGTGAGCGCCAAATATTTGCTTATTTTTGAAGTTCTAACTTTGGTGCTAACTACAGGGCTACGGTGAAAGTCCAATATCCCAAGAAATGTATATACATATTAGCGATTTTGGTGTTGGGAAACTTTTTTGTAGGAAATTAAATGTTCTACAAGTTTGTCATTCATATTTTTTCTGTAGCTCTTGTTATTTTCGAGATAGGGGCAAAAAACGAGAATTTCATGAAAAAGTTGGGTTTAGTGACCCATACTACATCGCTGGTGGTAGTTAGAATTACACCACAATGGACACTTTTGTAGAGCATTCAATTCTGAAGAAAACCCACTATTGACCAAGATTATACCATAAAATGCCTCCGAGCTGTAGACTTTTTAAGAAAAAAACTCAAAGTCTACGTGTATTTTATATGGGAAATCTTTGCACGCCTTGGGCGAGTACTTAATGTTAATATAAAGGGTTCAAATTTTCAGGGATTTTTTTTGATGTTTTCTACAAAATTTCGAGGTAGGAGTGAAAAAAACAATAGTCGCAAAAAAAATCGCCCTAATGTACATACATGGCTTCTATAATCTTGCACCCTTTCAAGCTTAGTTCGGCTAAGACTGTATACATATATCGTAATCGCCTCACGTCCAGTAAAGTATTTAACAATTTAAATAAGCGAACTTATTGATGCACCCTCGTATATACTCACCCAGAGTGAATTATCAGCATTATTTTTTTGCCTTAACAATTATGTAATCGATTTTATTTGCTTTAAGAGGAAAATTACTGATGCGAGTCACCATTCAAATGCGTCAAGTTAAATCAATTCGAAAATTTGTACTGGTCAAACATACTTACATATAGTGATGGATATACAAAGGGTTTTTTTGCTCAAGCCACCGCAAACCGAAGTTTTCAAAAACAGATTTGTGTTAAATAAAACATATCTGAAGATGAGTTAAGCCTGATATACAGTTCAATGCGAGCGTGAGCGTGAGCTTTTTATTTTGACCAATATCTTCGTTATTACTCAACTGTTTGCTATAGTTGAGACAAGAAAAGATAGAGAATAAAAATATCTTTCAGAATTATGGAATAAAAACTAATTTAAAATGCATAATATGCCTTTTTTCCAGCTCACAATCAACTGTGTGCTTACGCAAAGCATTCGCATGTGAACGACAAGTTTTGACAGATGTGTGTGAGCGTCCATAAAGCCTGATATACAATTTAATGCGAGCGAGAGCGTGAGTTTTTTTTAACCGACTTCCAAAAAAGGAGGAGGTTATCAGGTCGTCGGAATATTTTTTTTTTTTTTTTTATGTATGTTACCGCAAAACTTTGGACCACGTCAACCGATTTCGATAATTCTTTTTGCATCGGAAAGGTTGTGTCTCAGAGGTGGTCCCATACTAATCTGGTTGAGATCCGATCAGTGGATCATGAGATATATATATATATATTTATTTTTTTTATATGGGAGTTGAAGTCGGTTTTTTTGCTAAAAATTACTTGTTTTTTACCAATATCTTCGTTATTACTTATGTAGGTTCGTATCGATGATTCGAATAAAAATGCAATTCTATAGTAATCTTCAACTTCTTTGGCGTTTGTTTATGCTTGATTTCTTGTTATCGATGTCGTATTCTGTGCATACTTCGTGATAATTAATCTGCATTTTGTCGTATCTCTTGAAATTCCGTCTTCCGCACGTTTCTGGGCCTCGGAAAAATCTTTCGTTTTTTGATTAAATTGCTTACTCAAAGCCAAAACGATGGAGTACTCAGACCAAGGCATATGAAACAGATTGTATCAGTAGAGCAAATCAGAGAGCTGACTTGATTTTTTTGTTTTCAAATTGATTGGTTTTTAAAATGTCAAATATTTTTGATTTCTTCTTACAAAAATTATAAATTGTCAAAATCTTTTTGTTTGTGAAACCTTTCCCCATACAAAACAAGCGACTGAAAAGCAACTTTTGGAACGTTCACCTTACCCTGCAGTACAAACGCTGATTACTGGTATAATGGTGATAATGTGCCTCGGCTTTGACTTATTCTGCAAGACATTCAAAATTCCAAAGTAGAAATAGCAGCCAGAAACTGCGAAGTTAGGGTTGCTGATTTGTCGTCTTCCATGCTGTTTTCTTTTCAAGATCTTCGAAGATTTCTGGCTGAAGTTCAATGTACGTAAATACCGTTTTGTGAGTTTAAGCCCATCTTGGTTAAATTTTTTCTTCGATTTTCATTTTGAAAAATTCAAGACAAATTTACATATCTGTAATGCAAGGAAACACTACTGTTCAGAAATTGAAAGCAAATCTTAGGTTCAGCTCGAATCAAATTGTGATGTGAAGTCAAGCCGCATTTTAGACGATTGTCGAAACTTCAGTGAGATCAGAAATATCTCTCAGGGCCGTTTGCACCATGTCTAGTTAATTCTAACTCCCAGTTAAACATCTTTATCGACGTTATCGGCACCCATCATATAAAATGTGATCGATAAAGCAGTTGANATGTCTAGTTAATTCTAACTCCCAGTTAAACATCTTTATCGAAGTTATCGGCACCCATCATACAAAATGTGATCGATAAAGCAGTTGGTGTGATTAAGGGCCGGTTGCTCAAAGCCTGGTTGACACTAATCATCGGTTAACATCGTTATCGACGTTTACGACTCCTTGCATATAACACGGTGTCGGTAACGTCGATAAAGATGTTTAACCGGGGATTAGTGTCAACCAGGCTTTGAGCAACCGGCCCTTACTGAAGGATGTACCTCCAGTTAGCGTTAACTAGACATGGTGCAAACGGCCCTCAATGTCAAACTTCCTTTACTTCATACATAGAGCCGCTTGCGGATTTTGGGCGTGAAAAGCTTCTGATTCTAGTCGGTGTACTTTAGACTCTCATGTACTTGAAGATGCTAAATTCTATTGCAACAGCAATCTATACAGTCAACTTATTGATAAACTTTGCCGAAAGAGCAGGCGCTAAAATCATACTGAATCATTCCTTTGACCTGCGACTGACTTCCTAATGACTCTCTTCTTTTGTTTTTGATTGAACAACACGCAACATTGTTTCGGTTTTTTATTTTTTTTTTAACTTATGATAAGAAAATATCTCGCAAGCTTATTGTCTGTGTCCCTCGACAGTGAGCAACAATCATCACCTGATACCGAAAAGATTTGTAGACATGCCAAATCATTCGCTTATCAACGCCGCACACGCGACTCGCAAGTGGCAACTACAATTATTTAAATTAATCAATAAGTACTTATTTGTATTTGAATGCGTGAACAAAAATTTCATATTTTGGAGTCGGATTAGCATACTACTACTGAATTTAGGCCACATATCCCCTTATTTCAAATAACAAATTGAAATGAAGATATGTATGTAAAACCTAAAACTTGGTTTCGGCTCCTTGCGGTGTAGAAACAAACTGGATCAAGGAAATGGCCGTTTACTTTCGAACACACGTCATCAATGCCTTTCAAGGACACAAAAACCGAAAAATCTCCAGCTTAAGAAATCAGTAAGACTCGCTCTGGTGGCTGAAACCTCCACGTTATGCTTTTGTCAGACCTGTGCAAGCTATAGCTAGGCGAGCTGCTGCAACTATCCATAATCTCGACTGGGGTATCACCGTTAATAGCCTAAAATGTTGAATAATCTATCTGCTATGCCAATAGCATTCTCGTCCGTGTGGTAGAATTGATGGTCAAAGATTGTGGGGCGCCTTAAAGTCATTAACTACCATACGATTTGCACCACTTTCAGGGTGATAATTGCATAGATTGCGACTATCAATATTTCATGCCGACCCGTAGAGATTATTATGTCCAAGATTTTGCTCTGGAAACCATTGCAGTAAAGTGGAAATCTCTTTGTTTTGACGGGAATTGGAGCGGTATGAAGGTTGCGGAAGAAGGCGGGAGACCTGGAGACTCCCTTGGTGCTAGAGGGTAACGGTGCATTCCACGCCTTGTACTTTGCTTGCGTTTGGCTGGAACAGCAAAGGCCACAAACCATGTGGTACCCTTCCTGTATGGCCTACGACTAGGACAGGTCTTTAGGTGGGTTCATCCGTTGCATATGTTGCAGAAAAACGAACTGGAGTTCGAATGGAGTCTCCTGGGGTGCACACGACAGAAGTAGGTTTCTGGTATGGTTCAACTTGTCGATACCAGCCCCAATCATAACCCTAGAGCGGGGTATTGCTCCAAGGACGAACAACGACTGCAAGGCTTCATCCATCTAAACTGAATTAGATCGCAGAATCAACAGCCTGTTGTCGGGTAAAACCTGAGTGGTGGAACACCGCCATTTTCAAAACGAGGATGATCAACTTTTTTTTACTCAGTCAACCAGTAATTTTACGGCCTTAACCGAACTATTTCTAAACTTGGAATAAGATCCATCACGTCCCAAATTTATTGTACAATTTAGCAAAAAAAAAAATTGTGGATATTTTAATCCGTTAACTACTAGCATAACTCTTGTAATGGAGCGGAATAACTGGTTAATCAGAATGGTGAGGCTCNAGATCCATCACGTCCCAAATTTATTGTACAATTTAGCAAAAAAAAAAATTTTGGATATTTTAATCCGTTAACTACTAGCATAACTCTTGTAATGGAGCGGAATAACTGGTTAATCAGAATGGTGAGGCTGTGGTATATAGCAAGAGCTGTCAAAAGTTAAAATATTCTAAATGCTCTAATCTGCCCACAATATGTAGCTGTGGTGTATTATTACTGATGTAGCTGATGCTGAAGCTTTGCGTGTAAGCGGTTACCCATCGCACAGCATTACTTATGTAGAAGTCTGTTGGTTTTTGATTTCTACGTAAAAATTACCTTCTACATATGCAGTGCACACTATGGTTAACTGAGTTATAACTCGCCAGAAGTTGAAAGAATTTACTAGAAAGCGGTTCTCTGACAAAGTAGGGGAAAAATGGGAGAGCGAAATAGGGTTCACCGACATATTCGATTAGGGGCTCACCGAAGTAAGCTGCGTCTGTTCACCAGTAGGAGCGGCTGCAAGCGGGCGTTTGTCTTGGAGTTAACCGGTTGAAGCAAAAAATATATGAGGACTTGCGATGCCTACCACAGCTGCCGTGGAAAGAAGCACATATTTGATGTTGGATTTGTGGTAGGAGAGAGACTCCGTCGCCGAGTAATGTCGTTCCCCGGTGAACGAGCGTCTAGCCACAGTCCGCATCAAAGCGAGATTCTTCAGCATCTCGCTCAGATGTACGCATGCCCGCTTCTATGAGCACTTGGAGCGTACATACGAGCGTTGCCCAGTCACGATGTCGAAATCGTGCTTGGCGATTTCAATGCCAAGGTGCGCAAAGAAGGGATGACGAATCGTCCGATAATGGACTGACGCTGATTGGCTTCGCCGGGGGCCGAAACATAGCAGTATGCAGTACTAGGTTCATGCATAAACAGGTCCATCAAGCTACTTGGCTATCTCCAGATCGAGAAACGAGAAACCAAATCGGTTATGTTGTGATAGACGGAAGGCACGCTTCCAGTGTTTTAAACGTACGTACACTCCAACGGCCAAACATCGACTCGGACCACTTTCTGGTTGCAGCCAAGATACGCATTCACCTCAACGTCGAAAATATGCAATCACAGACGGCCAACGCATTCGCCACTCCACTCTAACACCTTCTCTCATAGAGACCTTTTCAACAAACCGACATATACTCTTATGGGCCTTATCAGTGTGGCTTTAGACCTGACAAATCCACCATAAACTCTACCCAGAATTGCAGCGGACGACGGTAAAGCTGATTAACCACTTTAAAATTAAAACTCACAAAGGCATATGGAATGGCTCATAATTGCGGCGGCAGCGTTTTTACCGCCGACGTTTTTCTATTGATTTAAATTTGTTTCTATTTTACCGCCCAGCGGGGACGGCACAATGTTGATTGAGTGTTGGTTGTAGTAATTTTTATTATTTTCACAAGCTTGGCAACGTTTTCATCTATTTTTATTTGCAGCAAATCTTCATACCTCCATGTACCGAAAAAATATTAAATTTTAATGGTAATTTTCAAATCAAAATGACAAATGACGGAAGCCGTCGTGCGCCGCAATTGTCTTTACTCTGACGAATTTCACTGCGGCAACTATACAGCTCACTCAGTTCATTTACCGCCGACCGCTTTACCGTCGTCCGATGTAATTCTGGGTAGAGCTTTAGGTCAGGTATTCACAGTATGCCAAATCTTGAAAATGACTCGCGATAATAGGATCGAAAAACATCATTTATTTGTCGATTTCAAAGCCTGGTCTGGAGGTAAGCGAGGACAAGACGAAGTATCTCCTGTCATCAAACAAACAACCAGCGCGTTCGACACCTGTGTCACTGCTGACAGTAAGTAGAGAATTTCGTTTACTTGGAAAGTAGCATTAACAATAATGTCAGCTTCGAAATCCAGCGCAGAATCACTTTTTCCAACAAGTGCTACTTTGGACTGAGTAGGCATTTCAGAAGTAAAGTCCTCTACGAAAACTCTAGTCTATAAGACACTCATCATGCCCGAGGTGGTACATGGCGCATGGACAATGACAACAATCGACGATGTGAAGAAGGAAAGATTTTGCGAAAGATTTAATCTCTACCCAGAAATACAGCGGACGACGGTTAAGCGGTCAACGGGAAGCGAACAGCTGTTCCATTACCGCAGTGAAATCCATCCGAGTAAACACAATTGCGGTTGATGACGGCTTCCGTTAACTGTCATTTGATTTGGAAATTTTCATTAAAATATTTTTATTTGTGTATTTTCTGGAAATAAAAATGGTAAATAAATAAACGTATAAACGTAGTAATAGTCATTGTCAAAATTCATTTGAATTGACAGCTGTGACGCAGGCTGCACGCAACTTAATAGTCAATTTTACTCTCAAGGTGCCGTCGTCAAGGCAACATCTTAAAATCCTCGCCTCGTTCCCGTACACGTGTTTATAATACTTTCAGTAATATCTTTCTGGCTATTTTTGACTAAATCCCAAAGTACGGGAACAGACGAGCTGTGATCAGCTGTTTGACTTGATTTTCAAGTTGCCTCTCGACTTGAAAGAAAAAATTGGTATCAAGTTGACGTTCAAGCTGTATGAGTGCGAGTGGGTTTGTAAAAAGTGTGAGTGTATTGCCAGTTCTTCATACGTGTAACCATGAACGAACGACACAAGATCAAGCAAGAAAAAGAGAATAAAAAAAATCGATTTTTTGAGCGGGTTTTACGCCATCTTGTTTCGCTGGTAAACGGACGAAAAGTAAACCAAGCAAGAAAACAACGAAACCAAAAATAACCAAAATTGTTGTCAGCCACTTTAAACGCCCAATTTAGGTAAAATTATTTATAAAAATGCTTTAAAACGTGTTGTCATGCATGTTGAATTAACTCTTACAGCCCTATTTGCGTGCAATGACAAAACTCGCCGCTATAACTATTGTCATGTTTTTGTGATGACCTATTGAGTACATGACAACGCTAAAACATATGTCAATATTTTCTGTTTTATTCATTTTGCAGAAAAAGGTTATACTGGACTGTGTAAGTGCTTGTGTGTAAAGCAAAGAGTTAAAACTGATTTATAAATAGTAAAATTTTAACAGCATAATGTCAAAAACGGTGCAACAACTATTCACTTGCAAGTTTTTAGTAGTTTTGTGTTCAATAACTTTTTCTGCTAGTTTTCTCTTCTTCCCAATTTTACGCTCTATTTTGCTTTTACGCTCTCGCTGCAATTTTTTACTAGAGCAGTTACTATACAAGCCCAAAATTAACCAGACATGGTGCAAACGGCACTGAAGTGTAGAACAGTGCAAGACGAAAAATATTTGACAGTTGTCAGGGCAGTTTAGTGCAAAGGTCACAAGAACGAAATCCGTGCAACTTAGTGCAATTATTTGTAAGCTTTCTGAGTTAGTTTTGTCTTGTCTTTGTGTAAAAATTTGGATTTTTTCTCAAATTTCCGTCAACGGTTTGTCAAGCCTTTAAGCACGCTAATACACAGCGCAAATACATGAACCAAAAATACTAGTTCGCGCAAGAACGCGAATTGTTTTGGCCATCATGTTGAAGTTTGTAAAACTTCCTTGTGTTGTATATGTTAAAATCGTCTCATCCTCAATGAAAAAAACAATAGCCCGTAGTTATAGACAAGTTAGAGGCAGGTTTTAACATTTAAAACTGTATATTAGGATAAACAATCTTTTAACACTGTCATAGTCAACTTAAAAGACCTTTTAACTTTAAAACGGCGTTTTAAATATAAAATGAGGTTGACGAGGTTTTAAAATCTTAAAAGCGTACTCTAAGTAGACATTTTCCTGTCAAAATTGGCGGAGAAAATACAAAAGTGGTCTTAATTTGAAGAATATGCTTCCCAATCAAAGGATATTTCGACATTTTGCGATTTTGGATGATACAATCGCAACCAGAAATAAGAAAATATACAAGGACCGCAAGCAGGTATTTCCAGCAGCAGTCCAATTAACTTCACGAATTCTTTTCACTTCCTATAAAAATTAAATTATTTACGTTAATAAATTATATTTTACAAAAATTTGTTATTTACTTACAGTTTGCTACGCCATTTTCAAAATTATTTATAAAAGTCAGTTGACACAGGGTGAACTTGCTAAAATAACAAAGTTTTCCTAATGCCGATTGGTTACATTTTTCATTTTATATTAATGGCCCTGTTTTGTGTCAATCTAGCAAAAACCTGCCTCTAACATGTCTATAACTGACTAAAACTTAAACCTACACTAAACTTAAAGATTAATTTTGACTAGAAGAGGTTTTAACTTTCGACTATAACTACGGGCCAACGTGTTTGATGTTAGTCCCCTTTCAGACACGTCAAGCCTTGAAAGTAATTTTTATCGCAATCTCTTTTGTGTTTTCTCTTTGCATCCACACGCATCAAGTTTTATTGAATTCAACTACTTGGTTATTTAAACGGGAAGCAACGAAAAGATCAAAAGAGAACAAGAAAACTTGAAACGAATTGACGGTACGGAGGTATCTGTACTCTTCCCCTCTCTTCCCACCTCCTTCACCAACGAACGAGCAGACTTGAAAGTAAGACTTGACGTGTCTGAAAGGGGACTTACACTCGACCCTCCCTGCCAGCCAGAAGTGGTGAAAAATCTGGTGAAACCGCGGGTTTCGGTCACTTCAAAACTGGTGACAAAACTGGTGACATTTGTATGGGCGGTGTGCAGATTGTCACCACTTTGCCCTTGTACGTGTGAGCCTTGCATCACTGTCGCACTCATTCAGATACTTCGTAAGGATAACATATAGCTGCACTCGTCTAGCATTGCCCCCTTCTGCCGACCCAGGATTGCATTTTCTTCACAGCGAATTCAAAATAACCTTGGAGACTTTAAATAAAAAATCCTAAAATATTTTGATTTTTATTTTGCAAAATTTATTTTCAAAATGCATAATATACTTACTTAATAACCAATATTATGAATAAAACTTGTAATTAACATTAATAAATATATTTTTACATACATAAAATTTGTGAGTGTGTGTGGTGAAATGACTAAAAAGTTGAGAATGTGTTAGTAAATCGTTTGAATTTTAGGGGAAAGTGGTGAGCAGTGGCCGGCAGGGCTGTAAAAGGGCCATGAACCAAAAGTACAAGATCACGTAAGAACGCGACGTTGTATTTGTAACTGGTTTTGAGAAAAAAGTTTGCGAAAGCGGGTTCGTCAGCTGAGCGTTTGTTTACATCACAAGCACCACTATTTTACACTTTTATTCAAGTAAAGAAGAGTTAATTCAACATGACAACACATTTTAAAGCATTTTGTTGCATCATTTTACCTAAATTATGCGTTTAAAGTGGCTGACAATAATTTTGGCCAATTTTGGTTTTCGTTGTTTTCTTTGCTTTGTTTACTTTTCGCTCGTTTTCCAGTGAAACAAGATAGCGTAGAACCCGCTAAAAAAAAATCGACTTTTTTCCCTCTCTTGTTCTTACGTGATCTTGTGTCTTTCGTTCATGGTAAAATCATGATACAAAAAAGAAGGTAGTTTCAATAAACAACTTTTGACGGATAATAAAATTTTTGGAAGTTTCATAAATTGTGAGTATTATCATCGGCCTTGCCACTTTGATAATATTAAAACAATAAATCGGAGTATTTTCCTTCCCATATTTATACCAATGTAATAATATTTAAAATCAAAAACCATTATCAGTGCTTGGTATTTTTTTACTTACGTAACTCGCACTATTTTCATTAAAAATATATAAAATATAGACTATTAAAGAAGACTTCATCGTAATTGTTCTTTTTATTTTATAATAAAAACCACGCGCGCATTATGCTGTTATTTTTTCGTTTTCTTATTTTGAATGCAATCTTGCGATCTAAAAATCTAATTCTAACGAATGTTCTTCCCAAATAAAACCTTTTTATATTTTGGTTCACATATACTTTTATATTTCTCATAAGATTTTGCAAACAATTAGCTTTCAACAATTTTGATCTTAACGTTTCTAATGTATGCAAAAAACCTGAAGTCGGCTGAACAGAAAACTTGAAAACCACGTATCAACAAAATGCAAAACTGCGTATGCGAGGTTGCATAAATTATTTTCCAGAGAGTAAAAACCCTCATATTTCAAAATTGTTCTCTTTTTTATAAAGCAATCGCATTTCTGGCTAGTATATTTCAGGACGAATGGATAAAACTTGAGCCAAGAGCTTGTGTGAGCAAATCCAATCTTTGGCAAAAAATGTCAGTTACGCGGATTTGCAGAACGACGATACGCGGTTTTGTACTTTAAACGACGATATGTAAGTATAATTTTTGAAATTATGTAGCCGGCATAATTTTCAAGTCCATCATATTCCACATCTTTGAATGTACTGATAAAATCTTCTGCTTTAAAAAAATATATTTCTTTTAGTGATCAGGTATCATGAATTTGATGAAATGTCATAATTTTATTAAAAGTCAAATGGTTAGCAACAACAACGAATGTCATTAAATGGAACTACCTTCTTGTTTGTATCATGGGTAAAAGGGCATGTTTTTGCCTTCTTGTCCTCGTCTATCTCACTCATTTCTTGTGTAGTGTATTGCGCTTTTTAACCTTTCGTTTTATTTGAAATGCAACACTGATGAAAAGCACATTTTTATCGATTAATATGCGGCATTTCTACACGCTCCAATCGATAATTTTTCTTTGTACACTTCCGACCATTTTTCACGATTTGTGCGGGGTTTCTTCTGGAAAATTTGTTGAAAATTGCTGGTAATTCAGTAGAAATCTAAAAATATGTTTTCAAATTGTTCTAGTATTTACG
The DNA here is from genome assembly GCF_001687245.7 of Rhagoletis zephyria. Lineage (NCBI taxonomy): Eukaryota > Metazoa > Arthropoda > Insecta > Diptera > Tephritidae > Rhagoletis > Rhagoletis zephyria. The sequence continues at coordinate 59,523 of NW_016159478.1, read as the reverse complement.
TTTATTGAGTAGTGATATGTTTTTTCTTGTATATAAGTATTTATAATTAGTTTAGGTAAATTATAAAATGGAGGAAAAAATGTGTCGTTGTGGGGGTTAGAGTTCTTCGGAAAGTGACGCGTCGATTAAAGATTTTTCTACTTTCAGAAAACGCAATTCAGCTTTGTGCATACCGAAAAATTTTATTTCACACGGCGTTTCTATATTCGCTGCAAGGTTGAAAAAATTTCACACTTTGTCTCTGATATTGATATAAATATCGAATTGCAGGTAAGCTCATGATTATTTTTCGTATACATACATACACCATTGCCCTAGTCACATTTATTGATTTTTCTTAATGTATATTTACTAGGTCATCTTGATAGGGGAGAATTGCTTATAATGGCTAATAATAATTACGCTGGATTCAGTTATGGTGGTACCCAGTATACTTCCACCGGTACGGGCTATAACCCAGGGCAGGTGGCTTATCCTGCCGTAACCAACGCAACGTACGCAAATGCTGCAGCTTACCAAACTGCTGCAGCTGCTGGTCAAAGTGGTTATGCAGCTGCAGGCGCTTCTGGAGCTAGCGGCTATGCAGGCTACGGCGATTACAGTCGTTCTATGCCTGCATATGACGCCTCAAAAACGTTTTATCAACAAGCGCCAGCTAGCTACAACACTGCACCAGCGGCTACGGTTAGTAAGACTCATTATTCGGCTCCCCCTGTTAAAAATGTAAATGCCGGGGCAAAAGCTGCCGGAGCGAAAGATAAAGCAGTTAAAGTAGCAGCAGCTCCAGCCGCTACTACTACTGGCGCTGTTAATGCTTACAGTAATTATGAGTCTGCACTGTATAGTGCCGCTTCAATGTATGTTGCTCAACAGCAACATCAAACCGGCACTGTTAAGCCGAATACCAATGGGGCTTCAACCCCTGGCTGGCAGTATCGCGCCCAGAAAGGTGCTGCAGCTGGCGGTGCAAATGCAGCTCGCCCACGTACTAAGCCTCCACCGCGTCCGCAGCAGTTACACTACTGCGAAGTATGCAAAATTTCATGTGCAGGCCCACAAACTTATCGTGAACATTTGGAAGGCCAAAAGCACAAGAAGAGGGAGGCATCCTTGAAAATGCAAGCTTCGGCTCAATCTGCTGCTCAAAATCGCGGTAACAACTACCACTGCGAACTGTGTGATGTAACATGCACCGGAACAGATGCTTATGCTGCTCATGTACGCGGCGCAAAGCATCAGAAGGTCGTTAAACTCCACCAAAAACTTGGTAAACCAATACCACCCGATGAGCCAAAGAAGTTATCTAAAATAAATTTCGTGCCCGCCAGTGGAACCACTGAGAAAGCAAAACCCACAGAAGGAGAAAATACAAGCGCTGCAGATAATGGTACAAAATATGTTATATTTGTTTAAGTTAGAATTATATGACTTACAAATTTTTCAGATAACCATGATGATGTTGCTGCTGGTGAAGAAAACACTGATAATATTAAACCAGTTGGAGGCGAGTATATTGAGGAAATAAAAGATGATGAGGGCAAGATTTTGAGCTTTAATTGTAAGCTATGTGATTGCAAATTCAATGATCCTAATGCAAAAGAAATGCACATGAAGGGGCGTCGACACCGTTTACAATACAAACGAAAAGTTCAACCAGACTTAGTTGTCGATTTTAAACCGACACCACGTCAAAGGCGTCTGGCAGAAGCGCGTGCTCAGCGCGCTCTAATTCAATCACATCGCGGTGGTAATGTAAGTTTCGGCGATGATCATGAAAGCGGCGGTGGAATGTATTGGGATGAACAGCGTCGTCGGGCACAGTACGATGACGAGTACGATTACAGTAATTGGTTGGCACGCAGCTTTGCAGGTTAGTATTGCTTTCCAAACATCAGTGAAATTTCTTTATTAAGATTTTTTTTACATATTTGTATTTAAGGTGCTCAGCGTGGCTTTGGCGGTCGCATGGGTAATGGTCCACCACCATTCTTTGGTATGATGCCTGGTGGTGGCGGAAATATACGCCGTCCTGAGAGTACTGATGATCGTCATGCTATTGCACGCCATGCTGAGATCTATCCTAAAGAGGAAGAGTTGCAAACTATTCAACGTATTGTATCGCACACTGAACGTGCACTGAAGTTTGTCTCCGACAAATTTGCTGAAAATCCAGATGAAAAGGGACCAGCAAACAAAAAAGAAAAGCAAGATAGTGCCCAAGTAAAGGATGGGCGCGATAATCAAATGTTGTCATTCCAAAAAGAGGCTGACAGTGGCAATGTACGCATTCTGAAGGGTGTTATGCGTGTTGGATTTTTGGCCAAAGGCCTTTTATTGCAGGGCGATAATTCCGTAGAATTGGTGGTTTTATGTTCTGAAAAGCCAACTGTTGGACTACTAAAACGTGTGGCTGCTGAGTTGCCAGCTAAATTAAAGGAAGTAGCAGGTAAGTGCAAATTTTCGATAAAGTTTTTGTAATCAAATTAAGCATATTTTTATTGTGGATATGAATTTTTCAAGTTTGAATGACCTTTTAAAGGACTAGTCGGTAATATATTAACTAAAAAAGTTATATGATGTGACAAGGTCATTTAAATTGCTTGATTCGTCTCCCTCTAAATATTAAAATTTGGGAAATAATGCTTATGACAAAAGCATGTAGTGTTTTCTGATTAAATACCCTAAACTTAACTGAGAATAAGTACTAGTTTTGGTGTGAAATCAGAAAATCTGGGAGGCAACTTTTTCCAAAGAAATAGCTTAAATGAAAACACTGGTTTTCTACGCTGTGTTCTGAATAATCGATGAAATGATTTGAAGCAAATTGATAAATTGTATACATAGATGGAAATTACCAAAGCTCTTGAATATCTTTAAACTTATAATATACAAAAGTGCGGCATTGAATGGATATAACGGATAGACATATATTATGCTACATGAATAACAATCGTTGATTTTAAAAGATATAAATACGGATGTTATGATTAGCAAACAAAGCAAAGGCAATTTGTATGGAAAAAGTGAATGCAAAATCGTATTTTGGTGGAGTAATGCATATCCGCATACGAATTGTTTAAAAACAGGAGGATATGAACAAACTAAAACGTATTTGTTGATGTTTTCAGCTCTCCACGGAATATACATGCCATTGAGATTGGTATTTCAGTTTTGTGAACAGGACATTCGACTTCACTCTACTTCACTTTTCTTATGGTGCGGGTACGCGTCCGGGTACTCCTCCTTCATAGTATCTTTCTTTTTCGCGCTGTTTGTTGCTGGACTGGAACTTGAACGGTAAAATGAACTCTGGGTCTCTGATGCGAGAGTGGCCCGAATAAAGGAATATATTTATACAAAGTTTTAGGTCGAATACATTGCGCTGCTTCGCAACATCTATAAGCAGAATTCTCATTTTATGATACGCTTAGTGCAGTTTTTATGCGTTTCGCCCACTATCCGTGGCTAATTTGTTTCCACGGCTTTTGAAATGCAATTCTCAACAGTTACAAGCAAACTTTGTGTAAATAAAATCCTTTTGATGTAAATTCTAAGGTGAAAATTACATATGAAACTAAGCTCTTCAAATAGCTACACATACAAAACGGTCAGAACTTTCCAAATTAAAAGAATTTGATGTGCATATGTTCGTTGCAGAGTTTTTTTTTTAGTTCCTTGTAAATAGCAACCATTAACTGTTGCCTAGCCGTTTTGTGTGTATCAAATTATAAGAAGACGTGGTTCGATATGAGAAAATTGTGACCGAAACGTAATTGACAGTTACGCCAGTGACCATAGGGGTATGTGTATACCCCATACAAGTGTAGAGCATATTACATGGTCACCGGAAAGAGTGCAATACAATACGTATACCAATTTATTGAATTATCCTCGTTTAAGGCGTGAAATGAGTTAAACGTTAACGATCCAAAGGTTTAGATACCACTCAATATATCGAATCATGGCGTCACTCGACATTGAGTTTCGGTCAAAGTTTTTATGCCAAAATGTATAGTGTAAGAACATAGCAAAAGTGCTACTAGGTAAAGAGAGGTGCAAAAGCAAAATGTGCCTACACTCGCGTACTCAATATTTTGTTCAAAATATACACAATTCTGACAGTTCAAATCGCCTTCTTTTAGCTTTGTACCTCTGCTTACTGGGGACGCCTTATCTTTCTATGGAATTATAAATACGTATATTTAACCTTTGTGTGGCCGTTTTTCTATAATGAATCCGACTAAAATGTATTTCTGGGCAATTTATGGCCCTATTATATGGCGACTGGTGTTTAGTTGCTAGTCTAGTAGCCATAGCTACCAGTATCCTACTTTGTATTTTGTGTAGAGATTAATCCAAGGTGAATTTTTATAAGGTGGTGTTACCGGATCAGCTTATTTCAAGGCGAATTTATACTGTTTTTTACTGATTTTCTATGTGCATATAATTTGTTTGTGTAGTTTTTGTTTTTGGGCTGCCGCTACCACCTTGTATATAGAATTCGCACATTTATTTAAACCAAACGCAAATCAATTTAACCCAAACGCAAATTAATTTAACCCAAACGCAAATTAAATTAAACCAAACGCAAATTAAATTAAACCAAACGCAAATTAATTTAAACCGAAAACTATTATTGCCACTATAGATTAGTAGTTGTAGTTTGAATCTATAGCAATGATGGGCACGCCATAGAACAATTGTTTATGCTCACTTGTTGTTTTTAATTTTTCCATAAAGATAGGGAAAGTTTCGTAAGGAGGAGAAACTCGGTCAAACACTAACATATGTGTAAGCGCCAATTTATTACACACTTTTACAAAAAAACAGTGTATGCATATTATACCAAACACTATATCCCTATGNCCAAGGTGAATTTTTATAAGGTGGTGTTACCGGATCAGCTTATTTCAAGGCGAATTTATACTGTTTTTTACTGATTTTCTATGTGCATATAATTTGTTTGTGTAGTTTTTGTTTTTGGGCTGCCGCTACCACCTTGTATATAGCATTCGCACATTTATTTAAACCAAACGCAAATTAATTTAACCNCGGGCTGCTCATGCGGAACAGTTCTCTTGCGCTCACCAACACAGCCACAGTTTTACTTTTGCCGACGTATAGCCATCAAAATATGCTCTTAAAAACTCAAGAGCGCTAACGTCATTAACATTATCTTCACGATAAACCCAGTCTCCCATAAATTTANGAAGGTCAAGTAGGGAAAAATTCATATATAAAATATTTTATATTTCCTACTGGGCTGCTCATGCGGAACAGTTCTCTTGCGCTCACCAACACAGCCACATTTTTACTTTTGCCGACGTATAGCCATCAAAATATGCTCTTAAAAACTCAAGAGCGCTAACGTTATTAACATTATCTTCACGATAAACCCAGTCTCCCATAAATTTGCATGAGGCATATTAAAAAGAGTTAATATATACTTGTTGATGGCATCATGATAAAAATATATATTGTAAGGTAGAACCGCTGAGAGCAACTTTTAGCATTTTTGACGTTTGCAAACAATATGACTTTTAAATTTAAAACCCACACACATATTCTCATTTTCAATCTCAAACAACAAAAATTTTATATGAAATTAAAATAAGGCAAACTTTAAAAAAATCTTGGCCAGCGAATTGAGAGAACCATTGTACCTTATTAGGTTTTTATCATGGATGGCGAAACAAATTTGTACTCACATTATGTTTGTATGTAGTTACATAAGCGTGGGCCGAAAATCCGCTTTTTTAGAATTTTGATTGGTAATAGCAAAAATATGGTTCATTATGCTTTAAAAAAAAATCTGTGCAAAATTTGGAATTTTTTGGTCAATATCCTAGGCTCGCCCAAGCCCATCAAAGTTCAATATCCTCAAAAAATAAAAATTAATAAACAAATTACTAATTCATAAATTTTTGTACTAAAATTGCAATAATCTTCGAAAGTATTAAGCTGAAATCCCACGATTGCCGCAATACACCAATTATTGCCTCATTTTATGCCCCAATCGTGTGATTTCACAATAAATGGACTCATGCGGCAATAGAGGCCGATATTGTGCTTACAATGCCCAATCAAATACAACCCACTTGCGGCAATCGTGTGATAGCTCGATTGGCAATCATGGGGCAATGAAAATTTCAAAATTGCGGCAATATTTATTGTGTTCTTGTGCGGCAATTGAAGTGAACTATACACAACAATATTTAGGCTGTTTATTTATAACTAGTGTTCACCCAGCGGTTGAAATTCAACCGATAAAATTAAGGATAGTTTATGTAAGTTGAATGAGCTAAAATAACATTAGTTGGAATGGGTTAAGTGGAGGGGAGTTTAGCTTAGTACTTGGTATAACATAACATAACCATAACATAAGAATAAATAACATAACATATGAAGCATNAGCAAAACTCATACGAGAAGAATACGAAAGATATTTTATGTCACCAATTGGCAAACTGCCATGACAGTATAAATTTATTAAAAAGAAAAAAACTTAAAAGTTCCATACAGCCCAGACGAAACGGTAGAACCTCAACATTTTGACCAGTTTTGACTATTTTTCTTCTATTTGTTTAGTGTTCATTATTTTTCTATAAAAGTATAGCTCATTGTCTAACAAAAACCGCATAAATTGCAAGCTTTATACAAAAATTATAAAAATTTCTTAAATTTTTGAACACAATTGCACGGTTTTTAATTTCGATTTCTAGAAAAAAAAATTGTTATTCAGTTTTATAGCTCATTAAAATTTAGTACAATAAGGTGCAAGTTTGAAGTTGCTAAAAAATCCTGTCGATTTTTTATAATTTTTTTAGCACGCGATTTTTTATAATTTTTTTGCATAACAAATTTTTTCTAGAAATCCCAATTAAAAACCATTGAATTGTAATCGTAAGTTTAAGAAATGTTTATAATTGTTGTATAAATTTGAAATTTTTGTTTATTTGATTTTACTTGTAATTAATAAAAAAGCAAAATTAAAAAGAAAACCAAAATTAAAAAGAAAACTCTTGTAACTTGAGCTCCACATATTTAGCACGTTGCAGTTATCGTCGAAAAATAAAAAAAACTGTACACTCAAACTTCTAAATAAATGCGTCAGTTTTCATTGGGCTCAAGTTGTTGCTTCTTTGCTTTCAAACAACAAATATGCATAAAATGAGCCCGCAATATATAAATTAAATGAAATTTTCTTTTTTTTAAGAATACGCCAGTTTTACACAACAAAGAACAAAACAGAATTTAGAAGTCAGCGCAACATCTTATTGTCACGATTGCCGCATGCTAGAACAATCGTGTGATAAATTTGGGGCAATTATTGTCACTATATTGATTTTCACCAACTTGCGGCAATCAAAATTGTATAAAAAGAGGCAACCGTGTGACTGTACAGAATTTGATTGGGACAATTTTTTTATTGTGCTTCAATACAGCACAAAAAAAATTGTTCCAGATTGGTGCATTTGCGGCAATCGTGTGATCTCAGCTTTAGTCCTACATAATTTGGTATATGACCTTTTTTGTAGAGAATCGAAGTTAGCTAAGAAATATTTTTTTTTAGTATTTGGACTTTGATTGACTTGAGCGAACATAGGATATTGACCAAAAATTTTCACATTTCACACAGATTTGTTTTAGAGCGTAATAAACCATATTTCTGCTATTAATGGCCACTCGCTCGCACATTTTTGAGAAAAAATATATACAGTGCCGGACAAAAGTGCAATATATTCAAAGTTTTTTTTCTAATGTATTCTCAATATTTTTTAATAAAAATATAGTTCACACCTCACCATAAAACATAAAAACAAAATCTCTAAACTTTGTGCAAAACTCAGGAAAATTCAGTAAATTTGTGTACTAACGTGCAACTTTCTATTCAGATTTGTTGGAAAAATTCTAAGTATGCAGTTTTATATCCCATTCCATTCTAATATAACAAAGTGCAAATTTAATTTGCGTTTGGTTTAATTTAATTTGCGTTTGGGTGAAATTAATGTGCGTTTGGGTTAAATTAATTTGCGTTTGGATTATATTAATTTGCGTTTGGTTTAGTTTAATCTGCGTTTGGGTTAAATTAATTTGCGTTTAGTTTAATTTAATTTGCGTTTGGGTTAAATTGATTTGCGTTTGGGTTAAATTGATTTGCGTTTGGTTTAAATAAATGTGCGAATACTATATATTCGCCTTGGATTAATCTCAGTATACAGAAAAGCGCAGACAACATCCGAATTTACTTTTTTTTGTCATTACATTTCTAAGTAATTTTCAACTTTCAAAGAGAAATTGCGCGACTAGACTCAGTAGCCGACCGTCAGTAGCCAGTTGCCATACCTAACGCGTATTTTAGTATATGGTTGCCCATCGGCTATCAGTCGCCATACATAATAGGGCCACTAATCATAGACTTGGAATAAAAATACAAAGTGCGCTTGTAATATATTAAAGAGTGTATTCAAAAAATTAAAAAAAAACATAGCTATCTGCAGGTGAAAAGGGCAATCAAAAACCTTCAGTACTTTGGGGATTTTTTTTTTTAATCATGAAATATTGACAGAAAGTCGTATCATATCTCCTCGGTGCGAAATGAATCACTTTACGTTTGAACAACGTTTAGAAATAATAAAAACTAAGTAGACACCGATTTTGCTTGAAAAATCATCTTTTCTGACGAAGCGCTATTTCATCTCGGCTGCTGTGTTAACAAGCAACACTGCTGCATCTGGGATCGAAAAACCCGCACGTGATCGTCGAGAAACTATTGCAGTTTAGAGCGGTGGCATCATTGGCCCATTTTCTTTGAAAATGATGCTGGAAACGCCTTTTCGATCAAGAGTGGGCGCTGGAGAGGCTCGATCTTTTGAGCCAGAAGTGTCAATGAGAATGTTTGCTCTTTCGACAAACCAATAATATGCCGACAAAAATTTGTTAATTTTTTTATTTATTTTTTTTTTTTTTAAGAAATAACTATATATGGATCAGTTAGATTGCCAGTGGCTGAAATGGTATTATAGTTGGCAACAACTTGTTTCTTCAGGATATTTACACTGAAGTCTTAGTTGCTGTTCAAGTCTCAAGATGACGAAGATTCAACGATTCAAGATGTGAACCACTCGATTTCGAGCATGTGGAGCCAGCCTATGATTTGCGGAAGCCTCGTCTATAGATCGTTTTGAAACCGAAGAAATAAACACAAGTAAACAATGAGCTTTCTCATTACTTAACATCTCCTATTTCAGCACTTCCAAGTAACCCCATTTCAAAATAGAAGGATATGAAAAGGCATTTTTAGATCTTCATAAGCCTTTCTCCACTGTGTGTGTCGTTATGTTGTAAATGGGCATTGAATTAAAATTTATTGTGTGAGTGCTTTCCGAGTACAAGTAGAATCGAGTATTTCCTAGCGATACTTTGAGTAGCATCGAGTACTCTTCAATAATTTTAATGAGTACAGGCATCGAGTACATGGTGGTATCCGACGAACAGTAGTTGCTGGTACTTCAAATTCTATATCTCTCATAACACCATCGGCAAAGCAACTGTAGTTGCGTTGCAATGCATAATCAACCCATAAAGCAATCAAACATAGACAAATCTATAAAAAATTTCTCCACCGCAGGTTGAATAGTTATAATATTGAGCCAATTCCGAGGATAATTAGCAACAATACCGCGATTTATTGCACAAATAAAACAAATAACTTTTGTATAAGGCCTAGATAAATCATTCGGGTGGGATTAGAAATGTGAATACATGTAGGATACTGGAAAATTATTAGAAAGACNGCAACTGTAGTTGCGTTGCAATGCATAATCAACCCATAAAGCAATCAAACATAGACAAATCTATAAAAAATTTCTCCACCGCAGGTTGAATAGTTATAATATTGAGCCAATTCCGAGGATAATTAGCAACAATACCGCGATTTATTGCACAAATAAAACAAATAACTTTTGTATAAGGCCTAGATAAATCATTCGGGTGGGATTAGAAATGTGAATACATGTAGGATACTGGAAAATTATTAGAAAGACACTAGCTTGATTTTATGACTGAGAAAATTACGTTTCCTCAAAATTTCAATTTTTTTTAACCAGAATTAAAAAATTGCTTGGTATGCAGTTTTAAAGGCAGTATAATAAAATTTTAGTACAATACAAAAACAAAAAACTGCTTGCATTTTTAAAATAAATGTGTATAGTGGGTTCTTGATTAAATTAACCGTCATTCTGCATCTACAAATGGGCTGTTTCACACTAGAATGACAACAATTATTCTCACGGTTTCACACTGGATGAAAACTAGCAGAACAACTGCCGAACAAAATGTGTATATGTACGTATAGGACGTTTGAATGTATTTGTAACTTTTGCGCTTGAAAGTTGCGTAGCAGCATTCCCGTAGTTGCACATGTGTTGGTGCACTGCAGCAGAACTGCCACTTTAATTCGGGGTAGAAGCTGGAACAACTTTTTGATCAATTTTACCTCACCGCACTGCCTCTCTTGCCTACAAACAGAGTTTTTCTTGTGGCAGAAATGTTCCTGTGTGAAACCGACCAATCAGATTTGGTAAACAGTGGACTTAGCACCTTTTGACCATCAGGTAACAATACATACATACAAATTACAAGCAGCCCAAAATCCAATCTCCAGAAAATGCTGATATTAGTAGGTATATATTGTATATGTTTGTAAGCATAAAATCCTAGCTCGCGGATTAACTCATGCATATGTACACTGACGGAGAAAAGTATTGGCACAACAAATTTTGCACAATATATGCACCAATTTCTATTCTAATATTTTCCGCTAATTAAAAAAAAAAATAAATATGGTTAATTTTACAACAAAAAACACAAAAATCAAATTTTTGAGTATGCAGTTTTGTAGCCCATTAAATTCTAGTACAAAAAATGCAAGTTCGGAGTTAGCCAAAAATCACATTGATTTTTGAGATTTTTTTTTTGTTGAATGTGTTTTGCATTTTTTCCATATGGGTGATTTCTGCGTTGCGGACGTTCCGTTTGGAGACACTTTTTTTATTATAAAAACTATAGTAGGCTCTGAATGAACACACATTTTTCGTAATTTTATCATCAATACCTATCCAATCAATAAAATTAGTTTCCACAAATGTTATATGGTAAGTGAAGAGCTATTAAAAGTTCCCGTTCGGACGTTCCCAAAATGGAACTCGTATCGAAGATGATTGATGATTTTTGCTAAATTCTGCGAATCTGTTAACGGTACAAGAAAATTATGTATGAATGGTTGTTAGAATAATAAGCAGCCATAACCAAAGTTGTTCGGACGATCCGATTTTTTCTAATGGNAAGTTGTTCGGACGTTCCGATTTTTTCTAATGGAAACATTTTTTTGTTTAGGAATTTAAACACAATTGAATTGAAGCGTTCGCACGTTCCGATTTTCAATATACTTACAATCGATAATCCTATAGCTTTCCGAAAAAAATTTTATGCGACTGGCAAGAGTAACCAAAACTAGCTTTTGTATTAAAATTTTTACAAAGGAAGTAAACGTTACTACTCTTTTTTTTACATGTTAAGTATATTTTGCGTCCGAACGCAATATAATTAAAAGTGTAGTTGGAAAGCCGTAAATGTCTTGAAATGGAATGGACCAATTAGTCCAATATTTTGGTGGATGAAAGACAAAATATGTAGTTATCGATTGGCATCTATAAACTTTGTCCAGGCAAAATTCTATTTTTTTGGTCTTGGTTGACACTTTTCAGGAAACACCCATATAAAGTATTTTCGAAATTTTTTTTTTGTATGGAAGACTGCGTGAAAAAAATTGCCAAAATCAATTCATAGCTTCTTAAAACTTATACTTTATTACAATAAAATTGATTGGGCTACATATCTCGAAAAATTCTGATTAAAAAGTTGAAAATTTGCTGAATTTCGCGAGTTTTGCGCAAAGTTTAGAAATTATATTTTTATGTTTGTTTGTAGAATGAACCATATTTTCATTTAAAATTGTCGGAAAAATATTACAATTAAAATTGTTGCATATATTGTAAAAAGCAGCTGTGCCAATACTTTTTGCCGGCAGTATATGTATGCACAGCTGCGATCAATTCAAAATAATATTGTTTGCAACTAATTTATTTATTTTTAATAATTTTCATTTGAAATATGGTTCGAGCTAATATATTTTTTAAAGCTTGCACTAAGCTAACGAAAATTGATCCAATTAAAAAAAAAATAAAATAAGGATTTTTAGAAAATTTTCTAGTATCTATGCAATCGTTTAGACCAATCAATTTTAGTACAATAAAGTGCATGTTCTCCAAAAATTATCTTCGGAATATATATTTTTTTATGTATTTTACCGCATAACTTTGGACCACATCAACCGATTTCGATAATTTTTTTTGCGGAAAGGTAGTGTCTCAGAGGTGGTCCCATACTAATCTGGTTTAGATCATGAAATATATATATATATATTTATCTTTTTTTTAAGTCGGTTTTTTTTTGCTAAAAATTACTTGTTTTAGATTTTTTCTTTTGTCGAGTGTGTTGCGCATCTTCTTCCATATGAAAATGGGTTTTGTTCATACCCAGCAAACATTGAGGTTAGTTATCGATTAGAGAATTATTGAAGAACTAGCCACATTCTCCAATCTCCAGAATGTATTAATTCTCTAATCGTGTTCTTTAATGGGATTCGAATTTGAATTTCAAACTGCTGTTTTTTGCTTTATTAAACAAAACGCTTTGTTTGTAAAATATGTATTTGCAATAAAATAATGAGTTATTTGATCTTAAAAATAATTTGTGATTGATTCAATTTGAATATTGCTTATTTACATTTATTCGAATTTGCGTTGTTTCTCTAATCGTTCTCGAATGGAATTTTAATGTAGTTCTCTAATTTCGTCATCGACGCGAGAACGATTAGAGAATTACCCTTGTTATCTAATGTAGAAATCCAAATTTCTCTAACGTTAGAGACTGTGTTTGCTGGGTACGTTATATGGAACAAAATACTCAATACCCTCGACAAAACAATTTCTAAAAAATCAACGGTAATTTTTAGGGACTTGAAACTCGCACTTTATTGTACTAAAATTGATGAATGGGCTACAAAGCTGCATACTAAAAAGTTTTCTAAAAATCCTGAATAAAAATTTTGAAATTTTGATGAATTTGTTTTTTATTTTAAGTTCGATTCGTTTTTGCGAACTTTGTGCAAGCTTTGAGACTTTTATTTATGTAGTTTCTGTTACGGATAGAACTATATTTTAAACTAAAATTATTAAAAGTACATAAATAAATAAACATAAGTTGCAAACAATATCATTTTTAATTTTGCTACTATCTTATTGACCGTAGCTGTATATTTGTACATCTGTGTAGCATACGTTCTCGAAAAAAAACATTAACTAAAAATTGTTAATTTGCCTTACAGCAACAGCTGAGCAGTCTTTTTGTGTAGTTTGTTGCATTAAAAACTTATCCAGCAAACCAAAGTTCTCTAATTCTTAAGAGTACCGGAAATGTGTTCTGAATTCTGTAACGAACGGAAAACGCATACTCGTAAACAAATTTCTACGATTTATTCAAGGTGAATTCATTGAAGAAAATCGTGAAAGATTTATTCATATCGCAACTTTGTTGTTAATGGAAAATTTCATAAAAGGAAACAGGGGAAAATGATTTCTTTACGAATTCTTTAAGATTGGCCTGTACACTTCATATCAGGCAGAAAAGTAGTAAACAACAGGCCGTGTGCTTGGTGTAAAGATAGAGAAAGGAAGGTCTTTGTGGAAATCTTCTCCACAAAGATGCTGAAAGGAAAGTATCACACCGATTTTCTTCGCCAAGGCCGGCTTGTAAACTTAAGGCATATTTCAGATCAGCAATTTAAGTGCCGATTAATGATAAAAAATTATTCGTTTTTAGATCAAATATCAACCCTGATTTTGAATCATTTTCAACCTAAGCCTATTGTAGATTTCGAAGAGTAAGTTTCATCGCAAAGTACCGCATTTGTGGAGAACAACATAAGTATCTCCAACAATTTTAAGGGCAGAGTGACAAGGTTTAGCCAGTTATAAGTCTACAACAGAGCCAGGCAAAATACATACTCACACCTACCATACTTAAAGTGTTCTTACACGATACGTATTTGCATCTGTAAATGTGACTTTTCAATACATATGTAAATGTGTCTGTCTGTCAAATTCACAGTCTTTACTTAACTATTTAAAAATTTAATGAGCTGCTCCAGGTTACGCCGGGTTAAGATATCTCACAAAAGTGTGTTTCATGAGGATTTTTCTTGCTCTAACTTACTCTAGTTTTTGTTTCGTGAGCCTGCGCTAAGTGGAACTAGAGCAACTTAGAGCACGACTTTCTGCACCAGCTTTTTTGATGGAGTAACCAAGAGCAAGCAACCGTTTTGAGAATTTCTTCTGAAAAGTGTTTCATGAGATTTGTGAACTGAGTTGCTCTGACTTGCTCTATTGTTTTTTGACATCTGCTCGATTCTGCTCTAACTTGAGCTGCTCTAAACTTTTTCGGTCTCATTAAACACAACTAAAAATACGTTCTTTGAAACCGAAATTAAACTAAGCTCGGATGATGCTCTCTGTGTATCATATAAAAATAGAAACATTTCTATTTCGTATGTACGAGCATCTGCTTTGTACAGAGCAAATCTATGGGTCGATTACGGATACCAACGCAACCACGGCTCGGTTGCCAGCTAGCAACGTAACTGGAAAGAAATTTTGTATTACAAATGGCAACTGTCGTCAGTTGCTGAAGAGTTATCGATAATCGAAATTTGACAGTTCGACAGCGGGCAAGTAGTTGTAAATAGCTGTGCTAGTAAAATGAAATTATTAAAATAGAGTTTTAATAAAAGTCAACCGTAATGCTAAGTTCAGTTCGATTATTTCTTTAAGAAGGGGAGAAGTGCACGAATGCACGGTAAGCAAAAGTTAATGCTTTCAACGTTTTTCTTTTATCCTTTTGTGTTCACATTCAAAGCATATTCTAGCCATTCAACAGAAGCTGCAGTATATTTTCCTATTACACAAAGAAACGACTTCGTTCAATTTCAATACCTTCCTTCATAAAAGCTTGCGCACCTCTTCTTTTTATCAGAAGAAAGACCCCAAGGCGAATTTATACAAGGTGGTGTTGACAGAACAGAAACAAAAATTACAACAAAAAATTATACGCACATTGACAATCAGTACAAAACAAAATTACAACAAACACATCATTTTGACAAAAGGTACAAATTCGCCGTGAAATCAGCGGATCCGTTAACACCAACTTGTATAGATTCGCCTTGGAAGTCCCACAGCAATCACTTCAAGTTTGGAAATTTGGTATGTCGGTAGTTTTAAAAGAGGTGCTTCAGTTGATAGAGGAAAAATTTGTAGTCAGTTCACTTTTAATTCACCAAAAGCACGTTCGTCACGAGAACTGAAATTTCAAATTGTTGTTTTGTTGTTATTTTCACGATATTCTGTAAAAGCAAAATACATTGCAAAATGTTAATATCGTTTAAACTATTAAAAACTAAAATATTTCAGATGCTTTTCAAGTTTTGCTCCTAAATAGGCTCCATAAACCTTCCCAGCAACCACAAAAATGTGGTAGCCTGAATACAAACTTTGTGGCACCTACAGTTGCCAGTTGCCATCTGGAATATCGTTTCTGCAGCTAGCAACGCAACTGAAGTTCGGTTGCTATCGATAATCGACCCACTAATTTGCCTTTGGCATTTCCATATGTAAAAAGTATCATATCGTGTAAGAACACCTTTTGGCGCACATAGCATCGCGAGGCTACTAGCTGACTGGTCTACAGTTATGTCTGATTTGTTCAGGTTTTGTAGACTGTTGTGGGAACGGTGTAAGCTCTTTGTATCCATTGCCGCTCCACATATTTTTTAGAAAGTGTTTTGAGGCGATAACAGTAGGTTCCTCCATTTTTGTAATTAGAGGATAAGCTCGGCCCAAGTCTTAGCAAAAGTGTAAGCACCAAATATTTTTATTTTTGTTAATTTTCATAGGTTAAGGGCGTGTGCCAATTCATAGAAAATAGGAAATTTTGACGGATGAAACTAAAAATTTGACATTTCTCGTGGTGAATACGAACGTCAGAATTTCACCTAGCTTTTCAGGGCTAGGTAAAATTTTTACAGCATATAAATATGTATGCACAGTATTGTTTGGCGGTAATAAAGAGTGAAAATCAAAATGGAAGCTGGGAAAAGCATAAAAAAGCAAGTTGCAAAATATGTATAAATTTGAGCAGTTTCAGCAAAACACAAAAATAGAGCTTTCGCACGAGTGTTTGTTTATTTTTTGAACTGTCAAAATTTTACTTTGCATTTCGACTGCTGAGTGGAAGATCGACCTATCTCGGCAGCCAGTTCGAGAACGCCCTATCTCAAAAATCTTTTCAGAATTTTATTCAAAAACACCCTATCTCAGAATTGGGTTCAAAAACGCCCTATCTTACTTCAAAATGTATTGAAAATGTGCTGATATAGGGCGTTTTTGAATCGGCAGCTGAGATAGGGCATTTTTGAAACGAGTTCTGAAATAAGGCGTTCTTGAAAAGTTTTTTGAGATAGGGCGTTTTTGAACTGGCTGCTGAGATAGGTCGATCTTACACTCAGCAGTCGATTTGTGGCCCCCTGCTGCTCCAACAGAGCTGCCTCCAGAGCAAACCACAGTCCGCCTGAGCAGCTCAACACAAACACCACAGCACCACAACACAACACGCCTACGGCGGTTAGGCAACACACATCCCTCACCCCCGCATAACAACACGTCTCCCGAATGACACGAATATCGAAGAGATAACCGTCTTCATGGGAAGGCACAGCTGGCATGGAAGCTGCACAGCAATTTAACATTGTTAAATTGCGCCGGATACAATGTGCACCGCCGAGATCGCGAGCGACATAATGGTGGTGGCCTAGCGTCAGTACGCACCACACCGTGCAGTATCGTCTCATCTAAGCAGACATCGACCGCAGGGATATCATACTAGAATGTCAGGGCATTACTATCCGGTCAGACGATGTCGAGCTCGAAATATTTAACGTTTATATACCTCCTGTCACCAGCTGCCCTGCAGGATATCACCCTGAAATAGGTGCGCTCCTCAGAGGTGAAAACCGAATGGTAGTTGGCGACTTTAATGTGCACCACGATGTTTGGCATTCATGCCTGTCAAATGATCGTAGACGAATAAACTTGGCTGAGCAAATAGACGATTTGACATTCTGCACAATGAACAACGACGCACCTACCAGGATTATGGGAAGCTGCCGCAGCTCGCTAGACATAACATTAGTCAGCGCTGGTCTTCTGATAAACAGCATATCATGGCGACCTATGCTGACCTTTGCATCAGACCATCTGTCCATAGTCATCTCGATTTACTTCCGCGGAACACCAGACCTATACCAACTTTACCAAAGCGGATTGGAAAGGCTTCGCGGAATTCACTGAAAGCACCTTCGCTTCCCTTCCCACACCAACCGACGTTCACCTAGGTGAACGTAAGTTCTGCAGGGTTGTCACTGCTGCTACAGCTGGCTTCGTACCAGCAGGTTGCATAACGGCCCCCGTCCAAACTTTCCTGCTGAAGCGGCTGCCCTAGCCGATGAGCGTGACAACCGTCGTTAGGCAGATCCAGGAAATCCCCGTATCAGAGATCTAAACACGGAGATTCGGCAGCTTGTGAACGTACATAAACGGAGAAAGTGGGAAGAACATCTGAAGACTTGCAACTTCACCTCTGGTGTGAGTAAGCTTTGGTCAACCGTGAGATCATTGACCAATCAGACAAAGCGCGACGACAGAGTCGAAATATCTTTTGGCAACCGTGCTTTGTCGGACCCGGAGCGACGCGCGAGCTATTTTAGCCGGCAATTTATACTGCATCCTCCGGTGGACAAAGCCAAGCGTCGAGTGACCAGAAGGCTGCACAAACTGTCAACCACAAGTGAGCCTCTTATTTTCACCAACGGTGAAGTTCAGGTAGCCATTGGGAAAGCGAAAGCCTCGAAAGCCATGGGACCCGACGAAATATGCATGTTGATGCTGAAAAATTTGGGTCTATACTATAGACTATTTAGCCAAGGTTCTCAACCGGTCAATGGCCACTCTCGTCATTCCAGACATCTGGAATCCTACTGCTCAAACCGGGGAAACCAGCCAACAAAAAATAGTTATCGTCCGATAACACTCCTTTCCCCGATGGCGAAGACACTAGAGGCCTTTCTACTCCCGTATTTTGCGAAACCCTCTCCTTCCTCTGCGGCCTTATTTACCACTTGGACGAAGGAGGTCAGACTACCGCTGGGTATTCACGTTGATGACGCACCAATTCCGACGGTGAATAACCCTAAAATACTCGGTGTAACATTCGACAGTCTGTTCTCCTTCTCTGCGCACACAACCGCAATTGTCAACAAAGTACAGAGCCGCAACAAGGTCCTCAAGTCGTTAGCCGGCAGTACCTGGGGCAAAGACAAAGAAACGTTGCTGGCAACATCAAGGCAATTGGTCGGCCGGTTGTAAATTACGCAGCACCAGTGTGGTCGCCGAGGACTAGTGGGACGCAGTGGATGAAGCTACAGACTGCACAAAACACCGCACTACGGACAACGGCCGGATGCCTTCGTTCCCACGACAGTCGGGTCTACGAACGACCCAGATTTATATTTGACCAAGGACTGTCACTCCAGCAACAATCCCCAAAAACTCTTTGGGTAACTTGTATGCTGCTACAACAACAACAACCGGATGTCTTCTGATGTCGCCAGAACACCACATACACGACGACGCGAAAATGCTCCCCATAAAGGAGCACAGCACAATGCTCTGCAAGCAATTCTTAGTAGAGAACCACAGACGTAGACACCCGAACAGACACCTGCTTGCAGAGGAGCCCTCGCCAAGGCATGTCAGAAGGCATTTTTACGAACTGACGGACGAAGTCCAGAGGTTCATAAAGCAACCTCTGGACTCGACAGCATATGGACAGGTCCTGAGCGGCATTCACAGGGAGTCAGTCTCAAGTTACGTAGACTCCAGACCTGCGAATGCCGTTCTGGGCACACAACCACCTGACATAGACGAGACGGAGCTTTGTCTGCCTCGGGAGACGCGGACCACAATAGCCCAACTTCACTCTGGCTACTGCAGCAGGTTGAACTCATACCTGACCAGATTAGATGCAGATGTGCCAAATGAGTATCCGACATACGGAGAGACACCCCACGACTCGAAACATCTCTTCGTATGCCCTGGAAAACTCCACGCAACTGACGCCTCTGTCCCTGTGGACAGACCCTATAGAGGCCGCACGCTTCTTGGGTCTTCCGTTAGTTGAGCTTGACGACAACGACTGGGATACTAACCGATCTGGGCGGGGTTGTTGTAGCCGCTACAACAACAACAACAACAGCCAAGCTGCACTTAGGGCTTTGGCCAGCCCTCTTAACTGATTCCAAACTAGTTCGGTAATGCAAGTCTCGACTAAATAATGTTGGCTTCCTTTACTCTGAGTGCCAGGTCACTCGGGAATACCTGGTAATGAGACATTTGGCATCGAGGGGCTGTAGGTGGACAAAACTCATAGATGCATTCAATCTCAGAAGGTCTATCTAGTTACTTGCTCTCATTGAGCAGATGGGACTGCAGACAACTTGTTAGACTGCTGACTGGCCACTTCACTTTTCAAAAACACCTGACTGTGATAGCCGTACGCCTTTTGCCCATCCTGCTTTGAAGAGGATGAGACGGTGGAAAACTGTTTGTGCTTCTGCCCCGCCTTTGCAAGAATTAGATATGCGGCATTTGGTCGCGATGTGTTGAGAGACGAACACCTCTTTAACACCCAGAAATCCGCCTAGGTTTATTCGTAAATCGTGTAGTTTTAAACAAATTAAAAGGGAAATGAAAACAGTACAATGTACAACATATAGTCTGAGTACTGTTTACTGCACGCGTTGTTTTGTATCTGGTTCCAACAAAAGAAAAAATATTAAATATCTTTGTCAATTATTCACTGGTCCATATGACGATGTTGTCATTTAAATCAAGTTGCCAATACATTTATCTAGACGCTGAGGGCTTTCATGACAGCATTATTCTCCGATGATTAGTCAGACCAAATTTATACTATTTTTAACTGTGGAAAAATAATATCTTATGCTAATATTTTTTGTGTTTTGCCAAGCCTCTCCAACTTGTTTTCATCTCGGGTTCCAAACGCCTTACATTCCCGTTTCATAATCCAAACTTATAAAGTATTTTTGATCTATTAGTGTACAAATATGATCAAATTTTTTAACTATCTCTGCCACACAAAGGTTAAAACGAATGCTCTTTAATGATATGAATATTGGTAAAAGTGACAAGTTTATGCAATGTGTGGAAGCTTAATTTTCTTTTAGATGCAATGAAATAAATTTTGTCAAACTTAGTTTGTCACTTTTAGCCCATACTTTCAGAGATTAAACATGTGGCAAACACAAAGAAAACATTTTCTGCATTTTATTTTATTTTTTTTATTAAATGCTTGATCGACAAAATTTTTAATAATATTTGTCTTTGTTTTCAGGCGAAAATCCCGTCGATTATGTCGTCGAAGTGGTGGCTCAAGAGTCCGCCGTTTTTGTGCGTGATGATGTGGTATCCGTAAAGATATCACTTACTTCGCCTCTATTGCGTGAAGTTGCTCAAGATGGTAAAACTGATGCCGCTAATACTAAAGGCGGTACTGGTGATGCTGCACCTTTGCCAAGAGAACCGTGTCTCAGGGTAAGAAAAGTAAAATACATATCGTCGTTTAAAGTGCAAAACCGCCTATCGTCGTTTTGCAAAACCGCGTAACTGAGATTTGTGCCAAAAATTTGATTTGCTCATAGGAAGCTCCAGCTATAAAGCCTTATCTATTCTTGCCAAGATATCGATATTAGACTATGTACTTCAAAATAATAGCATAGTTGCAATACTGCTGATCAATAGGTGCATATATTTTTACTCTCTCCTGTAAAATCTTGGTGAACTTACATACACGGTTTTGCATTATCGTGATACGCGGTTTTGTACTTTAAACGACGATATGTAAATATTTGCAGTTTACAAATCATTTTGTTGCTTATTTTCATTTTATATTTAAGGCTTTAGCCGAGTTGCGTCATGCTAAGTGGTTCCAAGCACGCGCCACTGGTCTACAATCGTGCGTAATGGTCATTCGTATTTTACGTGATCTGTGCCAACGTATCCAGTCTTGGCAAGCATTGCCACAATGGTCTTTAGAATTGTTAGTAGAGAAAGTGATCTCATCGGCCGGTTTCCCAATTTCACCAGGCGACTGTTTGCGTCGCATAATGGAGGCATTGGCTTCTGGTTTTCTTATAAACGGACCTGGCCTACTGGATCCATGCGAGAAGGAAGCACAAGATGCTTTGCAGGATTTGACTAAACAACAGCGTGAAGATCTAACCGTGTCAGCACAATTGTTCTTACGTTATATTGCATTCAGGCAAATTTATAAAGTTCTTGGCATGGATCAATTGCCTGCTTTGAAGTTTCCCATACGGCCATGGCGTCTAAATCGTAAGCGTCGTCGTTCAGCAGGCAAAGGTGCTGCAGGTGGTGAAGCCGATGCAGGCGAAGGCGAAGAAAGCTGCCCAGATGAAAAAGTATCTAAGAAAGAAGTTGCAGCTTAGTCTGTCGCTATTGCGGAAATCGTTTAGTACAGCGTTCTATATTTGTAGTCTTAGATTTGAAAACACTTTCTCTCATATTAAAAAAATATATTGTATTAATGTTTAAATAGTGGACAACAGTTGAGTCGGAAACCAGCCTCTCCATCCACATAAAAAACTAAAAAGCAACGGGCGGTTGCAAAATATGTATTTTCGGGTCACGATATGAATACTATAATTCTGATCAAATAAATATACCTAATAAAAAATAAATATTGTTTTTATTTAGAGAGCAAAAATTACGTGGTTGCGCAGGTTGGGCATTAAGCTTTTTAACTTGCCTGTATGTATATAATAGATTTGTTTGTTTGGGTCAAATCTTGCAATAAATTTTTAACCAACTTCTGAATGAACTAGAGGAAAATCTGTATTTGGGTCTCACTTGAATGCATGTTATTACCTACATACATACATGGAAGGAAATAACTCCAGCCGGTAGGTGGGAGTGTTCTAAAAACTGGATTTAGTTGATTTTCAATCGACTTCAATAAACAGGAAGAGGTTATCAAGTCCGAATATTATTTTTTTCTATNTTTAGTTGATTTTCAATCGACTTCAATAAACAGGAAGAGGTTATCAAGTCGTCCGAATATTATTTTTTTCGATCATTATTTTATCTGAAGGTGGTACCTCAAGGTTGGTCCCATACTAATTTGGTTTAGATCCGATCCTTGGATCATGAAGAAATTAAAGGTATACCCAAGGCATATCAATGTGCCTTGGGTACACCTAACTGTTTATGTGAAATTTGAAGTCGGTTGTGTCTTTTGCTTAAAAATTACTTGTTATAATGGCTGACTTCCAAAACACCAATTGCATTGCACCCGTACAAAGTATAATGTTCCATAACATCGGAACTACAAAATTTTGACATTGTATACTTTTCCAAAACGCATCCGAAAAGTTGTCGAAACACATCGCTAGAGTAATCAGCGCATCAGAAACAAAGTTGATTGCTTCGTTTGTTTTTAGTTGCGATTGGTGTTGTGAAAATGCAAAATTACGAGAGGTTATTCATTGTTACATACACTGCCGGAACAAAGTATTGGCACAGCAAATTTTTCACAATATATAACAATTTTTATTCATATATTTTTCTGCGAATTTTGTATAAAAATATGGTTCATTCTACAACAAAAAACATAAAAATATAATTCCTTAACTTTGTGCAAAACTCGCGAAAATTCGGAAAATTTTCATGCAAATTCTTTTTAATCAGATTTTTTAGAAATTGTTTAAGTATGCAGTTTTGCTGTAGCCCATTAAATTCTAGTAAAAACAATGCAATTTCGCAGTTAGTCAAAAATTGCATTGATTTTTGAGAATTTTTTTTGTTGAAGGTGTTTTACATTTTTTCCATATAAAGTATTTTCGAAAAAAAAGGTTGTATAGAAGAGACTGCGTGAAAAGAACGGCCGAAAATCAACGGCAATTCTTAGCTTTACTACTATAATAAAATTGATTGGGCTACAAATCTGCATATTCAAAAAAATTCTAAAAAATCTGATTAAAAAGTTGAAAGTTTGCATGAAAATTTGCTGAATTTTCGTGAGTTTCGCACAAAGTTTAGGAATTATATTTTTATGCCTTTTGTTATAGAATGAACCATATTTTTATAAAAAACTAACGGAAAAGTATTAGAATGAAATTTGTTGCATATATTGTGAAAAATTTGCTGTGCCAATACTTTGTTCTGGCGGTGTATATGTATATTAGGGCTATTCAGGATCTTGTGCATACGCTCTTGCATTTGCATATTAGCTGCATTTATAAATTCACAACAATAAAATGCACACGGTTTCCATGCAGCAAGCATAAAATTAGCAAATGTAATTCCAACTGCAAATCTAAGACCATTTCCATAAAATCCTGAACAGCGTTATTGAATATTCAAAATATGCAATGTTTCGCAGCTCTGCATATACAAANAATTAGCAAATGTAATTCCAACTGCAAATCTAAGACCATTTCCATAAAATTCTGAACAGCGTTATTGAATATTCAAAATATGCAATGTTTCGCAGCTTAAATACCGCAGTAGAACGGTGTCCACAGATTGTATTGGTACGTTTTGGAAGTCAGCCAATATATACTTATGTGAATAGGTGGCGCAGGAAGAGGAGGTCCATATTCAGAAGGCTTGTTTAAAAATCAGTCTTATCGCCAAATTAGAAAAAATTGTTTTTGTTTTTCTTTAAAATTTTCGGAAATAATTGTTTGCATGGAATTCGAGATGAGGCAGAATATTTGTTTACTATTAACTTATTACATAAATAAACTCTCACAAGTGGGTATAGATTAGAGACCTGCACGAGTAAGTAAAAATATAACCAGTTAATAATGCCGAGTATGAATAGAAACGATGCGAATACTTGAATTTAAATTTGGCATCGTAGGCAAAGCATCGTTTTACTTGGTAGCAAACGGACATTTTTTTCATATCATCATTTTCATATAAGACGTTTACGATCATGATTCCAAAAAAGGATCGCTGTACTCATAAAAAAATTACTAGTACACGTACTCATACGATGCCGGATTCACTCGTGCAGGCCTCTAGTATAGATGAAGATCTAAGAGACCCCCAGGTTCGGTAATGAATCAATCCAAAGCAGCAATCTCTAATTTCTAAATTCAGATGATACCCCTCCACTTTGGTCCGACCACGTTGATGACGGCAACTATAATAGAGAGAAGTTTCTTATTTACGCAACTATGTTACAATTCGGCTTTTAACCGTGGTTGCGTATGTTTGGCATTTCTATCAGTTATAGTTTAGAAATAAAAGAGACTGATGCTTTGGCTTGATGCATTTCTGAACGCACCCAAACTGATGTTTGGCATTGATGCATTTCCAAACAGGGGGAGATGTTTTAGCAGCACTACATAAATGATTAAATCGGCTTGTACCTGAATCGTCGTCAACGGGTCGGACAAAAGGGGGAGGGTTGTTACCCCCGAGTGGGCGGTATTATCACTTGCGAAGCGAATGAATTTGGCGGAGCGAACGGTTTGGCGAAGCGAATGGATTGGCGAACGCAATTTAAATATGCATTAAGAGTGTTCGCTTTTACCAGCTTGTGCAAGTTCTTTGCATAGCGAACACTTTTAATCCCTTCTTTCCTTTTTAATTCGCTTCGCCAAACCGTTCGCTTCGCCAAAATCATTCGCTTCGCAAGTGATAATACCACCCTAAATCAGCGATGGGCGGAGAGAGCAGCTAAAAACATTGGCCCCTATTATGAGTTGCATTCGATTTTCGACTGTGGTCGAAAGTGCTGAGGGAACGAATTTTCATTTGGTATTATGGCGCTCATTCGATGAAGAATAGCGCTATTGTGAATTTCGCTCGTTTAGGTTGTTCACAATAGTATATTTTTCACCGCTGAGAAGCTTTGTTTACAAATCGAGCAAACTAAATAGTGTGCTTATACATATTTATGCAAATTTGTTCTAATAAAAATGAAGTAAAAAAGAAAGCAATTTTATAAAAACGTGGTAAAATGAGTACAACGAGTTCTGGTTCAACGATTCGTCAGAGGATGAGAGCTTAGTAAACTGGCCAGGAGTAGCAAATGTTCTCTTAAACATTTAAGTTTATTAGTCTTTCGAATATATTTTGATATAAAATATATTTAAGAAATTTGTCTACAGATTCATTAAAAAGTTCCGACCATCTAAAGAGGCGTTTGTGAGCCAAATCTATTTAAAATATTTTAAAACTATCAACAGCGCTACGATTTTGTTCTCAGAGATCGTGCCAACAGAGTATTGGGATTTTCTTTCACAAGTAAAACCAGCCTTTCGAGCTTGTGTTTAGTATTCAAGATGTTAGAACTGCATGAAATTAATAAAAATTGTTTAAAATTAATGTCTAGCCGCCAAAATGTAAGAAAACATATACAAAATCATACATTTTTCACAATTTTCTAACACTTCGCTAAACCATCGAAAGCAAAATTCTGTTCGACAGAAAATTCGATACTCAACGAAAATTTCGACACGCTTGCATAGCTCATAATACGAATTTCACTTTCGATCTTCGATAGCCAGCGAAGATCGAAAATCGAATGCAGCTCATGATAAGGGCCATATTTTACAAATGAATTTGTAAAATACTGCATGGTGCGGGATAGACATATTTGGCTGTATAGCATTCTTTTGTTTTCGGTGATGTTGTCCTTCTTGTAACCGCAATTCTAAGTACCTTAGTAACAATTTAAACTATTCAGCAATTCAGCTATGAAATTTTGTATAAACTCTGGTGTTGCATACTTCATGGGGCAATATTTTGTTACCTGTTTATGAGATGGTAACACAATCTACCAGTGCGCAGAATGCGAAAAGGGTTTAAAAATTACCAGGAACTTTATTTACCGGTAACAAAATTTTAGTTACTATCGCTGAATAGGCATGTTAGAGGTGGGACAGTACAACACGATGTTCAACGGTCAACGTTGTAAGGCCGGATGAGCAGGAAAATGATTCGCGTTTAGTGTACTGGTGTTTGGTTGAGAAGAGAGTTGTCCCCGCTGATTCTAGAGAACGTTATGCAGTCCTGCCGGGAAAGATCTCTATCTTAAGTTGCGATTCCGTACGAGTCCGGACTAGTCAGAATTAGTCAGATTTTACTTGAAATCGATTCCGTACTCGGTTGTCCGACTATTGAGAGGACAAAAAAGAGAGTAAATAAGGTCCTCTCTCAGTCAAAAGTTAGCAATTTTAGTCCGAAGATTTTTTGCTGTTAAATTCTGATAAATGTGCCAAACAATCAGTGTTTTCGGCAACGAAATTGTAAACGAAAGAAAAGTGCACTCTGGTAATTCATATTGAAAAGTATTTAACTATTTGTTTAAGTGGATTTTAATAAATTTGCAAGTATTTTTGGTTATTTACATGTGTGAGCTGAGTGTGTTCACATACAAAATAAGCAAACATTTACAGCCAAAATTTGGAGGTTTTGTTGAAGTTGACAGAAGTTACCATTTTCAAACTAGAAGCGATCCCGTAGTTTTCAATGTTAACCTATATTTTTTCAAAAACTGTAAATTTGCAAGGATACTCAAGGACAAAATTTTAAAAGGACATTTTCAGTGCCTAATCATATCTTTGAAATTTCAAAGTCCTCGCTCTGAGGAAATTTTTATTTTTTGACAGTTTTTGTCCGAGGAATACGGGATTGGACCTGTAGTTTGGTCTTGTTGTGCTTTTGAAGAATGAGTGAAACGCCAAAAATTTTTTAAAATAAAAAAAACACATATCCAATTCTGCATAGAAAAAAAAAACTTGTCATATATTCATCATAACATATTAAAATATGGTGTGTATATTTAAAACGATGGCAAATGTTCCAAATATTTAAGGTTAGTCGAATGAATTCTCTAGTATTCGCCCTTTCATTTTAGACTTCATATATATGCGTCCCATTTGCTTTCGTTAACACAATTTTCTAGTGAGGAACGCATTGTGTTTCTTGTTGATGGGTCAGATTTCGACGCTGCCCACTTTTGGGTGTTTTGAAAGCAAAATAGGTTATCCATTTCTTGTTTATGTTTATCGCTACTTATCAGAGTGGCTGATTTTTCACTCCTTTCGTCAACGAAATTCGACCATTTACTGACAAGGGTATTGCTTTCAAGTTTGCTTGACTTTGGTTGCTGCTCTAAAGACATCGCTACATCAAGATTTTCCATGACTTCTAACGCAAAATTATCATTATTGAGTGCATTCATCTCACGTTGCTTATTTAGCTCCTGCACGCGCGCACGACATTCTGGCCCACTTCCGCGGAATAGCTCATGCTGTAAATTCTGCTTGGCATTACAGACTTTGCACGTCCATTTTTTTGCCTTTTTTACCAAGTCGACCTTGAGATATAAAACCATATCAGCAAATAATAATTTACATACATACATACATATGTAAGTATATATGATATCGCATGTTTAATAACATGGAGAAATAATTAAAAAATTTACGTTTTTGTGTTGTGGCCCGAGTTTCCCCGAGGCAGACGAAGCCCTGTATTGTCCACGTCTGGTGATTGTGTTGCCAAAACGGCATTCACAGGTCGACAATCAACGGGGGTCAGTACTGATTCCATGCGAATGCTGTTTATGGCCTGTCAGGATGCTTTCGGCTCTAGAGGTTGTTTTATGAACCTCTGGATTTCGTCCTTCGACAGTTCGCATGTATGTATGCCTTCTGACGTGCCTTGGCGAGGTTTCCGCAGCAAGTAAGTGTCTGTTCGGGTGCCCACGTCGGTGACACGCTACTAGGAACTGCTTGCAGAGCATTGTCTTATGCTCCCTAACGGGAAACATTTGGGCCTCGTCGTGTGGATGATGTTGTGTCGACATCAGAAAGCATCCGGTGGCTTTCCGCAGTGCTTTGTTTTGGCATGTCTGTAGCTTCGTCCACTGTGTCCTACAAGTCCCCGGTGCCCACACAGGCGCTGTCTTTTCGTGTACGAACTGTATGAATTGATCAAACTTCGTTTGCCTTTTTCCACAAAATTAAAATTTTGAAATATGTAGTTATCTATATTATTAAACGTGCGATATATCGTTAAAAGATTATTTATACCTGGTAGATTTTGCATTCAAAGCATTGTACAACTCTTATTTCCTGCGGCATTTCGCCCCTATTTTCCTCTTCTTTTAAACCGCGCGGGTGATTTTTTTTTACTCGATATAGAAATAGACGTATACACAATGACTCGATATTTAGCACCGATTACTGACTAAAAATCAGCCACAAGTGGCAATATATCTATTTCGCAAGGTCTGTCAAACTGATATATTTCAAAAGGAGGTTACGATGTTCAGCCTGTGCCACGCACGTAAAATTATCTTCCAAATAGCTTTTTATATATGCGAAAAGCGATTAGTTCCTTAATTCTCACATAAATTTAAATCAATTGGCCAAACTATGCATGATAACTGTTTCAATTATCGATATTTATCATACGATAGTGGCAAAGGCTTTTATAAGTGAATTCGCAGCTGATTAGCCGAAACACATCTCCAACTGCTTCGGTTACATTTATACATATGTATGTATATGTATACATATCTTTAAGCAAAACAAAATGTTTTATTCTCGTTCTGTAAGATATTTTTCAATAAAACAAGTTACAAAGCCACCTATCAAATATACAGATACAATTAATTTACCAAAAACTAGATTTCCTAACCGTCTTAGTGCAGCGAAACGTTTGGAAATAGAGCGTCAATTGGTTGCGGTAAATACTTTATACAATTTAGCAATGTAATTAAAAGTTTGTAATTATCTACTTGGTGCAGGGGGTATTTTCCGAAGCCTATTGCTACCAACAGCAGCATAATCATGAGCCAACGTTTGTCCTACACGATGGCCCTCCATATGCAAATGGCGACCTGCATATGGGTCACGCTGTAAATAAGGTTAGAAAATATATACTTGGTTATTTAATTACGGAAACTCGTAAGATGCCATTTAGTACAGATTCTTAAGGATATCACTATTCGTCAGCATGTGGTTAGAGGCCAAAAAGTCCATTACAAACCTGGTTGGGATTGCCATGGCCTGCCCATTGAATTAAAAGCAACAGCTTGGAAGGAAGATAAAAATATGAAAACCAAAGCTCAAGATGCGCTGAGCATACGATGCAAATGTAAATATTTTAAAACATTTTTTTTATCTTTATCGTCGTTTTAAGTACATCTGTGCGTATTGTCATTCTTTAAAACCATGTGGCATTTGTGCCAGAGATTTACTCTCCGGAAGCTCTTGGCATCAAGCCTTATCCATTCGTACCAAATTATCGTTTTATATAACAAGAAACGTTTTCAAATAAGACTTTTTACAACTTGCTCCATCTCACATCCGCCATTCAGCCCTATCGCCAATTCCATGTGAACAAATCGTTCCCATAATTTGAAATGCAAAACAAAAACATATTGGGGAAAAATAGAGCCGATTATCTTGATACGCGATTTTGTACTTTAAGTGAACAGTTTTCCGTTTAAAAATTAAAATTATCTATTTTAAGCGCGCGATTTCGCTTTAAAGGCAATGTTCCGTCAAAAGGACGAATTCTGTTCTTGGGGTATTTTAAGTGACTGGGTAAATGAGAAAAGCGTATATCTCACACTGCAGCCGGATTTTATAATAAATCAATTAAAAATGTTTATGGATTTCTATGAACGTGGATTGGTTTACCGGGACTTAAAACCGGTCTATTGGTCGCCGTCATCGAGGTATTTTCTTCTTTCGTTATATTGCATTGAACTAAGCATTAGCGTATATAATTTTCAGAACAGCTCTAGCTGAAGCAGAACTGGAGTATGATACAAATTTTGTCAGTCCATCATTATACGTACGATTTCTACTATCAAACAAACCAAAAAGTTTGACGTGGACAGAAAAAAGTAATATATATGCTTTAATTTGGACCACAACGCCATGGACACTGCCAAGCAATCAAGCAATTTGCTATAATTCAACCCTTGAATACAGTGTTCTTAAATTGCCTACTTTCGGCAATGACCTATATATTATTGCCACAAGTTTATTGCCAAACTTTGAAGAAACTACGGGCATTCCGTACAAGCGAGTTCAAATTTTAGGGGGTACGGAACTATCTTCATGTACATACCAACACCTATTTTTCGGAGAGCAGAAGAATTTACCATTTTTCGCAGCTGAGCATGTGCAAGATTCGAAAGGTACAGGTTTTGTGCATACTGCACCAGCGCATGGATTTGAAGATTTTTTGATTGGTCTCGAAAAAAAGTTGCCAGTGGTTAGTATCGCAAAAGATAAATGCTTAAAAGTTATTTAATTGTATCCTTAATACCATAAGAAATGCTACGTTAACGAAGATGGTGTATATTCTTCGGACGCCCCTGGCTTTTTGAAGGGGAAAAGTGTGCTTGGGGAAGCTGATGAATTAGTGTTAGAAAATATTGCAACAGAGGTGATATATGCAGGCAAGCTTACACATTCGTATCCCATTGATTGGCGTACTAAAAAACCTGTGATTATACGTGCCAGCGAGCAATGGTTTATGAATACTGAAAAACTAAAAGATCGAGCTATTGAAGAGGTGAAATACTTTCAAATACAAATTACTTGTTGTTATTTATATGTATGTATGTCTCTTCGTTTTTCCTTTAGATAAGCAAAATAAGTGTTTATCCACGTGTACAAGCAGATGCGAGTAGAAAAGCGCTGATGGCACAATTGCGCAAGCGTCCATATTGGTGTATATCACGCCAACGCGTTTGGGGCGTGCCGATACCAGTTTTTTACGAGCGCGGCACGAAACGAATTTACCTTAATAAGTTGAGTATTGAAAAGGGGAAATATTTACCAGGTTCTAACATTTGCAATCTCTCACAGCACTTTAATCGATCATATCTGCGAGCTCATAGAAAAGGAAGGTAGTATTGATTTCTGGTGGTCAAAAAGTGTCGAAGAAATATTACCTGCGCACGTTTTGGATCAATTCAATAAAAGTGCTACTGATTTGGAAAAAAGTGTAGACATATTTGATATATGGTTTGATTCCGGTAGTACATGGTCAAGTGTGCTCCAAGGGGAAAAAGTTGCTGATGTCTATCTTGAAGGATATGATCAGTTTAGCGGCTGGTTTCAGTCATCGCTTCTGACAAGTATTGCGGCCAGAAATCGGGCACCCTACAAGTAAGTAGTCTGAAGATAATAAGCTGATAAATTATACTCTTTTATCATTGGCACATATTCTGTTACACATTGGCGAGCAAATCATTACCGGCCATCACTTCAAGTAGAAGTATCCGACCACTGTAACTCCCAAGTTTTCATATCATTAGAGCATTTTTAGCACTGGATTTAGTCGTCACGACATCTAGAGAGTTTGGCTTTGAGCAATATTTCATTCAAGTATGGTTATTTTCTAGTGAATGGAACGATAGCTGCTTTTGCTGTGTTTTTGCAGTGGCCCACACCCGCACACAACATTTTCATCCTTAGTACTCTTCTGCTTAAATATGTTGCAAAAATCGTTCTCGTACTCTCCTCTTGCTATAATGACTGTGTCGTTGTTGTTGTAGCAGCATACAAGTTCCCCAAAGAGTTTTTGGGGAGTGCTGCTGGTGTGACAGTCCTTGGCCAAATATAAATCTAGCTCGTTCCGGTTACGTAGACCCGACTGTCGTGGGTTGTTGTTGTAGCAGCAGTACTCAACCCCCCCGGGGTTTCGTCAAGGGTTGTCTTCGTCCTCTGACTCGACAAGCCTGAGGCCGAGAAAGCGGGCGGCTTCTATAGGCGCGGTCCATAATGCTTCTGGTGTCAGGGTCGTGGGGCTAGAGGCGCAAGCGAAGAGGTGTTGGGTGTTGTGTGGACCTTGCCTGCATGCAGGGCATGTGTCTGCCACTTCTGGGTTCAGCCGGGAGGGATAGCTGTTTAATCTGTGGCACCACACAGAACGGAGTTGTGCTAGGGTGCACCTGGTCTCTCTTGGCAGTTCAGCTTCGGACTGTCGTGGATCGTCCTCATAGCTTGTGCACGAAATCCCCATGTCCGTTAGCGTTTTCTGAACTTCAACGACAAGCAGTCTCCAAAGGAGGGCGAGTCTTTTGACACCAGTAGGCAAACTTTCCCGAATATATTCCGCCCATCTCTGTGGACTTTTATTGATCAAATGACTGGTTCGCGAAAATATGCTTCTTGCAAGTCCGCAGTCAGATGACCTTGATATAAATACAAGAGAAACAATGTCCACAGTCTAGTCGTTCCATCCCTCTGTTAATTGCTAGTTGGATTTCTATATTATTTCTTTATTCCAAATTAAAATGCATATCTAATTTTTAGGTCAATCTTTGTGCATGGTTTCACGGTGGACGAAAAGGGCCACAAAATGTCGAAATCCCTTGGCAATGTAATATCGCCAAATGATATCATTAAGGAATATGGTGTCGACGCATTAAGGTACAAAATTATATGCCAAATATCCCTGCTCGAAGTTTACTTTTCACTTGAAATTCTTAGGTGGTGGGTGGCTTCGCATGGCGCACAAAATATGTCGATAACCGTAAGTGATAAGTTGTTGCAGCAAGCGGCGCACAACGTTAGCAAAATACGTGCTATTTTACGATATTTAAATGGTGTAATCGGTGAGATATCAGAAGAAATTCAAAATGGAATTGATAGCAGAAGCATCCACTTAAACCGTTATATTTTAAGCGCTTTGGTGGAATATGAAAATGAGGTAAATATTGTTGATTATTTTTTTTTTTTGTCTTGTATGGCTTTAAAATCTTACTTGCGGTTAGATACGGCAATTATATGATGCCTGCGAATACAATCGTGTGGTGACCAGCGTGCAAAACTTTACCGCAAATGAAATTTCAGCCATTTATGTACATACAATTAAGGATCGTCTCTACTGTGGCGACGAGACGGACTTGCGTAATATACGTTACACGTTACTTAACTGCTATAAAATACTTTGTAGTACTCTGTGGCCCATTGCACCCTTTATGGTGGAGGAAAGTTGGCACTATTATGGTAAAATAAATAAATAAAGGTAGTTGCAACGTTTTTAGACTGACATACTCTCCCTTCTTGCAGACCCTAAAAGTGCGTTTCATCAACAAAATTTTAACGCAAGCCCAGCCTGGAAGGATTCTAATGCTGAAAAGGCTATAAATGCTGCACTCGAGGTTAAACGTTTAATTAATCAGCAGGCTGGCAGAACAAATTCATTTAATTTAGCAGTAGAAATCGAAATTAACAAAAACAATAAGCAAATGCAGCTACTTATGGCGTTGCAACAAGAAGTGGGAGTTCCTGTGTACAGCTCTGAACTCTGCGAATTACTGCAAGTTCAAACCGTAACGCTGCAACCATCCAACATGGATGACGCATGTAATGTTAAAATACAAAAGTTAGAATTAAATCTATGTGCGCGCTGTAGACGTTTCGCAGTGGAAAGTACCGATTGCGTTTGCGCACGCTGCGCGCAAGTTTTGTCTGGTAAATAAATCATGTGGTATGTATACATTTTTTTTTATACTTAGCCTCTATTTAAAAGCTTTGTAAACATTTTAGTACTGAGTCGCGGAGCTTACGGCGTAAAGACTGTTTCCCGCCACAAATTATGTGCGTCTCGTTATCATCAAACCTAATGGTTGTATCCTCATTGACCAAATGCAGCGTTATTGTATTGCCAGCGCGTTCCATTTTAATATTTGTAATGCCGTCTTGCATTAGACGTTTTTTAAGCATTTCTACATCTAAGGTACCATACTCGTACTTCATATTCTTGAGCACATCCTCTCTGCTTGGGGGAGGCATTTTACTGCTACTCGGCTTATCATCTGTTGTTTCCGTGCATGGTTGTATATTGTGCACCTTATCCTTGACTTCAAGAATGCCAGTGATAGTGGATACGGCCACGCCGTTACCCACATCTCGAGGCACAATTTTTTGCGCCATATCATAAGTTATAAATACACGATCGAGTTTGCGCTTCAATGGCAAACGAATGATTTCACCACATTTGAAAGTTATAATCTTTTTATCCTTAAATGTAAAACCAATTTTTAAAACAGCTTCATTTTCTTAATTAAACACGTACTTACTGGTTGCTCGATAAATAGATTCGGGGCATTTGGATGTGGTTTGGTGTAGGCTTCCGGTATCACCAAAACATTAGGCTTAAGCTCTTTAATCAATTTATTCGCCTGTTGATAATTTAACGATGTATCTATGGGACAATAAAACGCTTTCATAGCCAATGGTTGGAATGGCGCTAAAACTTGAAGATATGGGAAATCGGGTTCTACAATAAAATGTATATATTACTTGTTTATTGTAGTTTTCTTATGTATTATGAAATTACCTGTAAAGATAATTGAATTGTTGACATTATTGCCCCACATCTCTATAAAATGAACAGCATCGCCGAATCGCAAGCTTGGATGTCCACAAAACACAACACATGGCTAAAAAGACAGAAAAGTTTAAGCAAGAAACTTAAAAAAAAAATAATGCAATGCAACGTTTTCTAAGGTTCACGTGCGTCTTTTAACTTAACATACCTGTCGAAAATCTTTGCTGAATCCGTCCGAAAACACATGTTTATAATGTTTCAATTTTGAATTACGCAAATAAAAGGCATGTGGAAAGGGGTCATCGGGCAGGTAGACTTTATTTTGTTTTGCTGAACTCAGCCATTCAGCCAAAATATTTGAATATGCTAACGAGCTATCTGCTACTGGAGAAATGAAGAACATGGGCACATTATTGAGACCTGCGTTTTCCAAATTCTGCGTAAGACACTCAAAAAGATCATACACCACGCCAGAAGGGTAACAGGGTATCAATGCAGATCCATTATTACGTATAGTTAGTGCTATAATAAAATTACGATAAAGAGAAATTAAATATGTGCATTAATCTTTTTACCTAATGGTGCGTTTACTTACCGACGTTCATGCATAGTTCGCCCAACTTCGTATCTGGATTAACAGTAGGGGCCTGTGTTAGGCCTGTCATTATTAACACATCTGCGTGTTTAAGTGCAGATTGATTAATAGGGCGTGGATGGGTGGTTAGTGTTGATGACCCACTAACGTAACAGATTTTTTCGTGTGCCGTGCTCAGCACCCAATTACTCGAGCCTAAGCAATATCCTGAACTGACTGGCGTTGCTATAAAAGCACCCAATATATCCTTAAAATAAAAGAGAAATAAGAAAATATTTTTAGATTTAGTTATTTATATGAAATTATTATCAAAATCTTTTACCAGTTTTTCATCGTAACCCATAATGGTTACACGAGCAAGGCTGTTATGCACATCCTTCAAACTAAATATAGTTTTCCATTTTTTTGGCCGAAACGCCTCACTTATTGGACTAGGCAATAAATGTAAAACGTCTTTCCACAAATGTGCCGTGCTCGCCTTAGGCGCAACTTCAATGTACTCCACTAGCTCTTCTAGGAAGAAACGGCCGATCTGCAATGTGGGCTCTGTTGCGTACACTTTTCCTTTAAAACCAGTGTGCTCCGTTACATAGGGCAGCGCCAGCATATTCAGATAGTTAGATATTAATATCACATCAATCTCACTAAAATCGACCATCTTATCCATGGGTAGGGTAAACTCAGGCGCAGAGTCAACAAAAACTCGACCGCAGCACTCCTTTAGTTCGCCGTCCATTTGGGGATCATGTTCGCGGTTTATTATCCAATTTGGGAGGTTTGATAATTTCACGCTCTGCACAAATGGAAGTGGCAAAAAGTTGAGCACCGTCTGCTCTGTGAGGCCACAGTCTAGCATAATACGGAGTCCCTTGAATGTAATAACATAACAATGTTTTGCCAAATCGTTGCTTAAGCAATACTATAGTGACAAAATGTTAATTTTAATTTTTTAATAATTGTTTATTAATTTTTACTTACAAGTCGCATTTTGTTTATTTTGATACAATCAACTCGTTGATTTACCGACTTTCAGGTGTGTGGAAAGTATCTTTAGTTGTGTTTATTTGGGTCCGAAACGGTCTGGATATTATTGGAGTTGGCAGCACTAATTTTATACTACTAGCACGATGAAGACGAAATTATAAAAATGAACTCACTAAATGGGGAAGGGTACATTTAAGCAAAATAATATTCACTATTACCCTGCAAAAATCGCGACTACTCCATGCATGCGTGTAAAGAGTACTCCCTAAGGACCAAGGAGTACTCCAAAATTAACCACAATTCATATAAAAAATATGGTCCAATTAACATTGCGATGTCCTAGGGCAGGACCATATACTCCATCCCCGCATTACATCAGAGTAGCACAAAACTACTCCAACATATTAACAATGGCATTGTTGCTATATTTTTTCGTTTGTACACGCTTTTGTTCTTCACTTCTCAAATACTTTTTCGAAATTAATAAAAACCAAGACAAAAATTAAAAATTATGGCTGCATTTCTTTATACATTCCGGATAATCCCAATTCACAGCCGGAATAAACAGAATGCGTTTGGAATATACGTTAACATATCATCAGGAACGTTCTAAAGAATAAGTAAACAAAAAATTTTATTCCAAACGTTCAAAATGAATAAAGAAATGCAGCCTATATGTTGCCTCTGACTGTATTCGAACCCGAACATGCTGGGAGCTAAGAACTAACAGCGAGCATCTCTACACGTTCAGCTACAGTGCTTTCAAATGCTCACTTCAATCAAGTTTCGTTAAAACACGAGCAGTGATCGGATAACAAACAATGAGCTAGCGCAGAGACACCAGTTGGTCTGCTACAGCATGACAGAGGAACACTTTTGTAAGTACTCCAATTTACCACAAATAGACTACATGATCCAACGATTTTTGCAGGGTATGCAATTTATTTGCAGCGAGTTAAAAGNTGTATTCGAACCCGAACATGCTGGGAGCTAAGAACTAACAGCGAGCATCTCTACACGTTCAGCTACAGTGCTTTCAAATGCTCACTTCAATCAAGTTTCGTTAAAACACGAGCAGTGATCGGATAACAAACAATGAGCTAGCGCAGAGACACCAGTTGGTCTGCTACAGCATGACAGAGGAACACTTTTGTAAGTACTCCAATTTACCACAAATAGAATACATGATCCAACGATTTTTGCAGGGTATGCAATTTATTTGCAGCGAGTTAAAAGAAGCAATGGCAGAATATATGTTCGTGCACACATTCATTTGTCAATGCTACCAAGTCGTACTGCCATATTATCAGTGACACAAACCAAAAATGGCGGATCATAAATTGATCCAGGTCTCTATCAGGGATCATTTCGTTGCATTTGCGTGCAAATTTCTTATGTGGATCCCGATCATTGCCTGCGAAAACACAGCATTTAATGAACTTGTCAAAGTTTAGACAGATAGATAAATATTCCATAACCGCAAGCTGCCAGATCGTCAGACGTTTGACGCCTGTCACGCCATCAAAACAGATCGCGATATTTGGATCGTGATCCATATTGATGGATTTCAAAATATTTAGGCGCCTGTCACACCATCAATACGGATCGCGATATTTGGATCGTATTCCACCCTTTTGCGTCTGGTGCTTTGCTGACGAAGTTATAAATGTCACGCAAAGCCACAAAGTTTTATTTGGCATCAGCTAATTATTATTATTTTTAGTGCTGATATGAATATCTGAACTAATAGTTCATATGAGCTTTGGCTACCGGGGCCATCAGATCTAGGTTGCAGGAATGAGTTGTGTTTATATTTGTGTATGTTTTACGTGGTGGTTAAATGGTCAAATAAATAGCTTAACGAATCTTGCGATTTTTTCAATGTTTGTGCTGGTGGGAATGGCGAATATTTCCGAAATGTTCTGTAAGTCGAGTATGTTTGTTTTAATTCTCCGTATAGAGGGCAATCGTTGAGGATGTGATGCAATGTTTGCTGTGAGTTGCAGTTTTCGCAGTGTTGGGCATCAGCTTAATCATAACGGAATGTTCGCTGTAACGTACGAAAACATCCAAAGACGTAAACATAACAATATGCAGCCTTAATTTTTTGCTGTGGCAACCCTCTACATGAGAAGTATTGTTGCTTTTTGCATTTAGCCGTGGGCAAAGGATAGCCATTTTTTGCTCTAAAATCGGTGAAAAGAAATAGTAAAATTGCTCAAGGAATGAATAAAAAGTATTTTTGCAAATTTTTATCAAATGAAAATGTTTTGGACTAAACGAACTTCATCATGAACATTTTACAATCCGAAAAATGCACTGTTTTGTACTGGTTTTTTGCAGCTGCATTGTGTTTAAGTGTAGAGAAATACATATAAGTATAAAAACAAATTTCTTTATTGCATGCTGTTGTAATGAATAAAAGCTAATTGAGTACATTTTTATTCAAACGAGGAGTTGTGCGATCCAGTGAAAATTAAACAGCCAACGTGCTTCCATTGTGTACTACGTATCTCCAAGCTTCAACTGCCAACTCTGGAGTCTGTAGCTTTATATGTGAAAGTTGAAAAATGGCTAACGCTGGAACAGCTACACCAATGGAAATTGATGAATTTATAAATGGAGCTTTGGTTACATGGGTAATTTTAAAACTAATGTTTTTATCCAAACACTTAAATAGATATTAATAGATAGATATAAATAAATTTAAATATATAATATATTATTATATATATATATATATATATATATTTTCTGTACATATGTATGTATGTATAATCATTTACCTACAGTTGTCCACAAAATAATAGGAGTGGGATATTTTAACCTGTTTTGGCTATTTGTCTTTAGTTTATTTAATGTTTCGTATTTTTTTGTAAAAGCCTAGCTGGTAATACAACAAACACCATATAAATTTACATTTTCAAGTTTGTATAAAAATTATAAAAATTCTGCAAATTTTCACCAAAATTTCAAACTATTTAACCAGAATCTTTAGAAAATATGTTGGTATGCAGTTTTGTAGCCCATTCAATTCTAGTCTGAAGAAGTGCAAGTTTCAAGCTGCTAAAAAATTCCGTTGATTTTTGGCAATTTTTTCTGCTGGCACTGTCCCCATATAAAAGAAAATTGTCGAACATACTTTGTATGGAAAAAACGTGAAACACCTTCAACCGAAAAAATTCTCAAAAATCAACGGAATTTTTTAGCAGCTTGAAACTTGCACTTCTTCAGACTAGAATTGAATGGGCTATAAAACTGCATACCAGAATTTTCTCTGAAGATTCTGATTAAAAAGTTTGATATTTTGGTGAAAATTTACAGAATTTTAATAATTTTTGTACAAAGGTTGAAATCTGAATTTATTCGTTGTTTGTTGTATACCCAGCTTGACTTTTGTATAAAAATAATAAACATTAAATAAACAAAAGACAAATAGCAAAAACTGACCAAAATAACGCACTCCTATTATTTTGTGGACCACTGTATGTACATAGGTATGCACATACATTATTATGAGTGTACTACCATAACACTATTGCATTATACAAAATGTTGCTTTATTTCTGTTAGAACTAATTATACATAAATAATAGTTTGTTAAAACCTAATTAGCATAAAATTATAATAATTAGCCGTCTTGCTACCAAATATGGAAGCCTATTGCCAAGTCTGGTAGTTTACAAGGTAGGCGTTTGTCTGCTCTTGCACGGGCGGACTTTGTTTGCATCAATGAACGCAATATATATGTATATGGATATACATACATATATACATTTAAATAAATAACTTTTTTTCGAATAATCGATAATATAAGAGTTTTTGGCACTTTTTATTTATTATATATTTCAGTTGGAATCATGTTTGTCGCGTCCAGAATTACTCACCGGTTATTCGTCCTTGTTAGATGGTAACATTATACACAGTGTATGGCTACAAATAGACCCGGAACCACAAAATCATCCAACAGACATTCGCGATCTAGTTGGGGTTTCGTTATGCATAGCACGATCGAAGAACTTTGAATGCATTGCACGCAACTTGAAATCTCTTTTCGAGGAAGAGCTCGAGCACACCATACTCGTGCTTCCCGATGTCTACATACTAGGCTACCATCCAGAATCCAAACAGGGCCTAGAGCAAATGAAGATTATGCTAACATTATTATTGGGTGCTGCAGTGCAGTGTCCTAATCGTGAAATTTTTATTGGGCGCATAAAAATGCTAGACGTTGAAACACAACATGCTATTGTAGGATTGATTAAGCAAGTAAGAAAATTTGGTGCATTAATTTAAATAGATATAGAATACAGTCATAATTGCAATTGTTTTATTTTTATTCATAGGTGACTGAGGATCAAAGTCTTGTGCTTACAAAGGAATCTGTAAATTTGCTCACACCCGCCAACATGTATAATCATATACTGCGCTTGACAAAGGAACGTGATAATATGTACTTGCGTTGGATTGCATCTATGTGCACGGAATCTGATTTAAATATGTCGGCGTGTGGTGAGGGCACAATGAGTAATCCACTATCACCGTTATCTGGCGCGCTTACGACATCTTGTCCATCATCTGCCAATTCTGAAAATAATCACATGGCAGTAGAACTAGCTGATTTGAAATCGAGAATTCGCAAATTACGACAAGAACTGTAAGCAATATCCACTAGAAGCCAAAGAAAGTTATTTAATTATTTTTTACTTTTTTCAAAAAAGTCAGCAATTAACCGTTATTTTTCGACTGATATTTTTTCAGTCAAAAGTGAAAGTTAAAACTTGACTTTTATTTTTTCTGTCAAATATAAAAGTTTAAATTTGACTTTATTTTTTCTGTTTCTTTAACTTAAGCTTTAAGTTGTTCATCTTTTTACAAGAATTATTCTGAATTCCATTTAACAATTAGTATATAGTATAGCTGCCAACTGCTGCTCCGACAAATTGTATCGCAAATCGCTAAGAATAAGCTTAGTGCTAAGAACGCGCGTTCTACACTGACTTGTGTCGCTGGCACTTGATGTATAATACATGCGAGATCTCTTAATAGGGGATATATAAATTTTTTGCTCTCCCAGTAATCCAACATCAATGCGCTTCCCCTTATGGGTGCCTATTTCTATAAATGCTTTTCGAAGTCTAGTGTTAACTTTTATTTTTGACCGAAAAAATAAGTCATATTTTAACTTTTATTTTTGACCGAAAAAATAAAAGTCGATTTGTAACTTTTATTTTTGACTGAAAACATGTCGGTGAAATACAAACGATTATTTTTTGACTTTTTTGAAAAAAAGCATAACCGTTACGTTCCCTGGTATTTACAATTAATTTTTGCAGGTAAAACTTCTTTAGCGGCAATAGTATGTATTAAAAAAAATGTGTCACTGTATTATTCAAATTATGGTCAAGTTTAGGCTTAAGCTTTGCACGATGTTTGCAATATATTACCTGCAGTTCGATTCATATAATTATTTTAACATTATAATAACATATTTCCAATTAACTTACACTATTTTATTTTCAGAGAGGAAAAGGCTGAAAACCAACTCGAATTGCGTGAAGAATTAGAGCATAAAAATGCTCAGTACGAAAAACTGCGCGCAGAGGTAAATAAAAAATAATAACATATTTTCAAAATGTTATTGATGTCATTTTGAATTTAAGAGTCAAGAATGGTATGCTGAGGCAAAGCGTGCATACGCTTACCGTGATGAAGTGGATGTTCTAAGAGAACGTGCCGAGCGTGCTGATCGTTTGGAAATTGAAGTGCAAAAATTTCGCGAAAAACTAACAGACGCCGATTTTTATAAGACACGTGTAGAAGAATTACGGGAAGACAATCGAATGCTGTTGGAAACAAAGTAAATGAAGCTCACAAAGTTCAAAAAAAAAAAACTATTTCTTCCGTTATTTGTAGAGAAATGTTGGAAGACCAGCTACAACGGGCAAGGAAACGTTCTGAACATGTCATGACACTAGAATCGGAGATTATAAAATACAAGCAAAAGTTGAACGATATGGCATTAGAACGAGATGTTGACCGTTCAAAGATGGAAGAATTGTTGGAAGAAAACACCCAGTTGCAACTAGTCGCGAAAAACATAAACAGCACACAAAGACTTGACAGCACTTTTTCGGATAATGAGGATGAATGCAACTCTGGCGATAACAGTTTATCAGAACAACTAACCAACGATGCGCAGGTACGATTCAATACCTACGCTTTTTGTTTATTAGTACTAAGCTATTCCCTTTTCAGACAAGAATTTTAAAATTGGAATTGAAAAATAAGCAACTTGCTGCTGCGTTGGATCAGCTAAGGGAGAACTCCTTTCACGAGTCTACCAACAAAATACTAGAACTAGAGAAGGACAAGAAGAAGTTATCTTTAAAACTTGAACAAATGCAAGAAAATATCCAACGCCTAACGCAACAAAACTCCGCATTAGAAGATGTCTTTAAAAGCGCTTTGGAAGAGAATAAAAAGCTGCAGGACACAATGGATGATCGGCAAAAATCGTATGAACGTCAAAGTCAAGAACGTGAATTGGAACGTAATAAGTTAATGGACTTAGATCAGCATGTAGAAACGTTGAACAAAGAGAAACAACGTCTGCAAACTCTAAACGAAAGCATACAGCGTCGTGCTGATGATTTGGATCGTTTGCTGGACTCACGTACAAAGGAAATCCAACAGCTGAAGGAGCGCTCTCAGGAAGTGAGTAAGGTTAAAGAAAAGGTGTACGATTTGGAGGCAAAGCTATGTGCATGTGAGCGTGAGAATAACAGCCTTTTGAAGGAGGTCACCAAGTTGAAAGAAAATAGCGAAGAAAAATCAGTGCAACTTGATGAGTCGACAGCAAAGCTGGAAGCAAAGATGAAAGAGATTGATCGTCTCACAAAGGAATTGGCGGAGATAGAGCTGACACAACAAAAAGTCGCAGAGCTTGAAAAGCAAAACCAGGAATTAGTTTCACAGCGCGACATTGACTACGAAACGATAGCAACACTTCGAAATGATTTAGTTTCTGGTACATTGGCCACCAACAAGGTGCGTCAGAACTTGGAAAAACTCGGATTAACCGCTAGTAGTCAAGCCGATAGTAATGCCGACTTGAATGTGGAAACTGTCGTCGAAAAATTGGTACGAAATCCCGAAACATTCAAAACTGTGCGCGAAATTATGTTAAATGTTTCGAAGGAACAACGTAAAAGCGAAAATGCCAAGTCAGATATGTGCGTGCTATGCCATCGCAAAGAGATCTACACGGTGGAGAAGAATATTGAACTATCACCCAGTAATGAACCACAGGAGCTAAGTTTCGAACACAAAGTTATTCTAAGCTCACCGAAAAATCAACAACAGGATCGTATGGAAATAAGGAGGCTAGTGGAGAGCCACAATGAGTTGAGTACACGTTATGCGGCGCTACATACTGTCAATATTCAATTAGAAGCAGAAAAGGCACGACTCGATGTAGATGTGGTAACGCTAGGCTCACAGATATCATCTCTCAACACTCAATTGGTCGCACTACAAGTGGCCAACACACAACTTGCCTCCGACAAGGATCATTTGTTGAAGCAAAGCGAGTCGGTTAAGC
Organism: Rhagoletis zephyria; assembly: GCF_001687245.7. NCBI lineage: Eukaryota > Metazoa > Arthropoda > Insecta > Diptera > Tephritidae > Rhagoletis > Rhagoletis zephyria. The sequence goes on along the minus strand of NW_016159478.1, from coordinate 15,683 downwards.
AAGAAAATAAGAATATACAACACGACTTGATGGCTTTGCGAACTTTGCACGATCAGCTTTCAGCTGAATATGAATCACTTGCATCTGGCAAAGAACAGCTGAAGTTGCTGTTACGCGATTCACGCAATGAGGCACGTGAGCTACGCGAGCACATTTCGAATTTAGAAAAGCGAATTGTTGATTTGACCAAGGAGAATTCAACAATGAAGACCTATGAAGATGACCTAGCTATACTGCGCACAGAGCATTCAAAGCTGACTGACGATTTTCGAAATTTGTTTCGCTTCAAGAATGAGTACAAAAACATACAGGTGGGTAATTTTTTAAGTTGATTATTTCATTTCTTCCACTTAATGTCGGCTCAGCGCACGGACGCTGTGTGTAGCACAGTCGTAAGCAGTGCGCGTTTACACTCCGCAGGGCCTGGGTTCAATCCCTGGTCAAAGCAAAATCGCTTTTGGTATTAGAAAGTTGCTAATTTTTTGAATTTTTCTGAGTTATTCACAAAGTTTATAAATTTATCTTATTGTTGTAGTAGTATAAACTCTATTTTTATAAAAAATTCGCTTAAAAATTTAAAAGCAAACAATTTTGCATATGTATATTGTGAAGATTTCTCTGTGCCAACAATTTTATGCGGGGCCGTATTTGGGTAGATATAATGACAATTTCGAACATCTAAATTCATTGAATATGGTATGAATCAAATGGGGAAATGAGAATACCCAAATGAATTTAATTTGGAGAGATTCAGCTCAGCTTAGATGAGTGAAATGTGCCGTGCCTATGAAATTCAATGTAAACTTAAATAAAATTCGATCATTTACAAAAATTTAATACTCTCGCTTAAAAGGCAGGACAATAAGTAAAATAGTAAAGCTATATATTAAAATCATACTGATTAATTATTAAATTTAATGAGGCTTTCATGACGTAAAAAAAATTACAATAGGGGAGTATGTGCAAATTCATTTAAACAATTTTAAATGATTAAATATTCGAGTTGGGGCATATATTTCGATGACAGTAGGTGTTATTGCATTAAGCAACTTTTGTGCTTCAAAAAAGTCAAAAAGAAACAGAAGGCACAAGATATGTAGATCATAAGTCTATTTAGTATATCGCCGATACACTTAACTCATAAAAAACTTATGAGCATACATGCATTTACAGCTAACTATTATTAAATTGCTATTGTCTAAACACATCCATATTCATACCAAATACTATTACTTTTATCTTCTGTGCGTTTTCGCTGCAATTTATCATCCTGCTGCGCTGTTGCTGACGCCGCAGACACTGGTGTAGAATTATTGTTTGGCGTTAATGTTGGCTCACGACATGTACCGTCGGCTATGCTGCCCTCAGTTCCAGCACTACTACCAATCGTCGTATTAATGCGATTATACATAAGGAATGTTGTTGGATTTTCGTTTATCGTTGGTACTGGTGTCGCATTTGTAGGTGTCTGCGGTTCAGCAACACCAACTCCTATATCGGCGCCCATGCATGCGCCACTTCCACCTAAGGTGGTCGATGATGAGCAAGCGCTTGAATTCAAGGGTGAATGCGATGTCGACAGTCGTCCGCCTATGCTTACATCACTACTATTGCTATTTGATGTTTCGGGTATTTTTTGGTTTTCATCAATTAAATAAACTGTGCGTCGGGAACCGGCTGTACCCAGTGTCAAGCTGCTACCCGTCACATCTGGCGCTTCAAGACTATTAAAGAGAAAAGAAACGGAAATATTTATATTAAACACTTTTCAAATTTTTACAACAACGAAAAAAGCGTTATACGGGTAAAGGGCTTTTAGAGAGGTTTACGTATTAATGCGACGTGTAATGCTTGTATGCAGTATTTATATTAATAGCACATTATTGTTAATCTCTAATGTGCCATAGAATATACGATCAATTATTTTTTGGCTGCGTTATGAAAAGGATTAAATACACACTTCGATATATGTATATATTCATATTAGGGCGGGTCGATTTGTAGGGGCCCAAAAAAATTAACAGAGGCACATCGCGATTATGTTTATTTGGGTCATTTCAAGCATTTTTGCCCAAGAAACCATAGGTCTAAAATGAATTTCGAGCCAGCGATTTTTTCTGTCTAGTTTTTTTTTTCAAAAAGTGGCTCACCTGTTGAAACAACTGTATTGGAAACTAGCCAAAATGTGAATCTGGGGATTTTTGGGGTCGAGAAATCCATTTTTGGCATTAATTTTTTCTTTTGAGGGCCGACAGAGGCAGCTTCCGTATTTTTTTTTTAATTTTAACGCCTTTTTTCCGAAAATCGACAACATTGTTGCGAAAATCCACAAAATTTGATTTTCTCATAATGCAATTTCAATTTTTAAATAGCCTAAAATATTCAGCCGTGAAAATTAGGGAGAAGGAAGGTGAATTCATGCACAACTTATATCGATTTTATTCAATTTAGGACAAAAAATTCGTTTCTTTTTCATTTGTTCTCTGAATTTTACAAAACAAATTCTTTACTTATTTTAATATATTTTTTTTATTCAAAAATTCAACTTAAAAGATAAAAATATATGAAATGTAAATGAAAAAAACACGGATTATACGAATATGATTGTCATGAATGATAATTCAGTCATATTCGAACCACCATTTACTTTAAGTATTCCTTATGACAATCTAGAATAATATCTAGAAAACAATTATCCACCGCTGCCTGATCCGAAAATTCCACACATACAAGGAACAGAAAGATTCGTTCAATTGCTTGCTATCGTGTCCAAACGAGTTTTAGAACAGCATAGAGAAGCTATGTCAGTGGCATTTGAAAGCCGTGAAAAATTCCCTAGACATGAGCAAAAAAGACTTTCAAAAATAACTCGCTCTCGATTCTTTTTTCGTCTTACTGTTCCTTCTATGATTGAATTCAAATGAATTTTTTTCATTTACATTTAATATGTAAAATAAAAATAAAAATAAAATAAATAAGA
>NW_016159478.1:0-12678 GCF_001687245.7 Rhagoletis zephyria | reverse complement strand
GTATTTTCTCAATATGAATTTATATTTCTCATTATCAATTTGTATTTTCTCAATATCAATTTACATTTCTAATTATCAGATTATATATTCTCAATATGAATTTTCATTTCTCATTATCAATTTGTATTTTCTCATTATAAACTTGAAAAGGTGTAGAAAGCGATCACGTACTTTTCAATGTTACTCTCTCGCTCTGAGCGAATTTTTATTTTTTGACAGTTTTACTAGTCCGAGTCCGAGGAATACGGGATTGCACCTTTTTCTTCCTGCAAGTTCATGAAAAGTGTCAAACGATAGGCAGGGTTGCATTTGTAAACAAACACAGAACCTTAAGCGCCACGGGGACAATCAAATAAATACGTCAAGCATTGCATATGTATGAGATTGGCCCGCAAACGTTCAAATAAACTCGTCAATTAAACAAAAAATTTATTTTTCTTGTCCGCGCACTTGCTCACCACGAAGGCAAGTGCGTTTGTTTTTTGTCAAGCATAACGCGAGACGGTTGATAAAGATATTTGATCGTCTCCATGGCACTTTACATAAAAAAAAAATCGAAGTAGTTACAGGAAAAGTGGTTTTCGCGTTCCAGGTGACCTTTATTGTTTCGCTCTCGCTCCTCTCTTCAAGAAAGTAATTTTGTTATTTGACAGCTTTACAGGTTTTAACACGAAGTTATCTGGAACGCAACTAATATGTTACTCTTTGGCCAAATTAAGGATTCATGGCAACTTGTCCTCTTGATAAAATTTTGCGAACATATTTCTATCTTTTCAGTTAATATTTATTTTTGTACAAGGGGAAAATTTTGATCTAAAATGTTTGAGCTATTTCCAAATAAATGCACGCAACCATGCATTGGGTATAAAAATGTATATACATATGTTTATATACACATGTTACATACCTATGCACAAACGTAAAGAAAGCAATCAACAACAACAAAATTTAGCAGTATGTTATCACACACACAAACAAATAAAAAGCATTTTGATGGCTTTCAATGGTTTTCTTTCGCAATATTTACCCAAAAATCGTTTCCACATTTTTATTTTCTTTCTACACCCACTACCAACCAACCAACCAATCAATTAAACCGAAATGCATGCCGGTTGCCATTAACACATAAAGACGCGTTTGAAAGTAGAGGAAAAATTGGATGGGTAAAAATTAATTGCACAAAAATAAGAATATGTTTATATGTAGTTTAGTTTACCCGTGCACGCTATTTCTACGAGAATTATTCAAATCCGTACGCTTTTGTGCTTGCAAACTACTCCGCACACCGCCACGTGAAAGTGTATTATCCATTAGCTCACTAAATTTAGGAAAAATGAAATAAATGCAAATTGACGAATAGCACATGTAGTAAACATACACATATAGTAAACATACACGTACAGAAAGTACATATTTTTAACTCAAAATTACCTATGGCACAAATGAACGACTAAAATGCGAGCAAAACATTTAAACTAATTCTGACCAACACTACTTACCGTTGCAAACTTTGACGCATTGGCATATTTCGTTGGAGTAAATGTGTATCCGATGTAATAGACATTGGTTCCTCTGCGCTATTATCTGAGTCGTTGCCACCAGATTCAGAGCCAATCATAAATTGCGATTGTGTTAGACGTGAATCATCCACCCATGAACGGCGATTCTATAAATTGGGGAATACATATTACTTGTTTGGTTATTTAAGCTTTTTACATATTTGTATGTACATATGTATGTACGTATGTGAAAGTGGAAATAACGAATGCGAGCAACACCCACCCGACTTGTTGGTACCTTATTTATGAAATCTGAGCCCGCTTTCTTTACGCGCCGCACAATGCTACTCGCAAAAGGCTTCCTAAAAAATCATAAAACATATTTTATTTAAATCACAATAACGTGAACATTATTATATGTATATGTATACTTTTTTGGTATAACAGTTTCGGGTTTCTTATAATGTTCCATAATTTTCTCCTCCAACTTCTCTTTCTGGCGACTTAGGTTGTGTAAGCGCTCTGTGTAACTCTTCTCCTCTTCGCGAAAATGCTGTTTATCCTCCAAAGAATGTGAAAGCAACTCGTGATACTGAGATAGTAACTGTGATACATTATCCATCAAAGTTTTACGATCTGTATCCAGATGCGCATTCGTTTGCAGCAAAATCTAGAGGTACGTAGTTTCAAAGGCATAAGGTAAGTTTGCTTAAAAATATCTTATGATTTACTTACTTCACACTGTTGAGCGTAGTAAGCAGCGTCATTTTCCATGGTTTTTATTTGGTCGCACTTCACATCCAACTCTCGCAACAATTCGGTATTCTGTTTCTTCAGTTTGCTATTATCGGAACGTATCATTTTATATTGCTCCTGCAAAAAAATATAATTTTTTACACATCTATTCTGCTTATAACCGGTTACCAAAAATTATCACCGCTTCTTGTAACCGCTATTCTAGGTACCTTGGCAACGTTTTAATTTGTTCAGTTATTCAGCTATGAAGTTTTGTAGTAATTCTGGTGTTGCATATTTCACAAGCCAATATTTTGCTACCGTGATGTTAGGAGGCTACAATCAGATAAGATACAGGCTGCTCATGGATCTCCCAAAGGATAAACTAAGAATTATTGCAGGTTTTTTGACTGGCCACTGTAGGCTCAGAGGGCACCTGTATAAACTAGGTCTGGTCCAGCGACCTGTGTCTCTTTTGCGATGCGGACAAGGAGACTCCCCTGCATCTTCTTATGGAATGTGAGGCCGTTGCACGCAGGAGGTAAGGAGCATAGGGCACGTCTGGCCAAGAGAGGAGCACATACACTCACTGTCCCCGGGGTCTATTATGAAATTTATAGACACTCTGGGGCTGGTCGAGGTATTGTGATGAGCTAGAGGCACAATAGACCTACCGGTCGTAGTGCCATACACAACTATCTATCTATCATCTCATCTATCTATCTACCGTTATAAGAGTGCGCAAACAGAAACTTTATTTACCGGTTACAAAATTTGTATTACCTAACAGAATTTCGGCAAAAATGCATAGCGGAATCGCCGAACATATCGCACACCTATGTAGATCTAAAGTGAGCTTACTCAAAATTCAGAGAGGGAATATAACTGCTTATGGATCGTATAGATTCAACGCAATTACTAGGAAAACAGGTATAACAGTAGTTTTTTATTTAATGTATATAATAATGTTGGCATTCATTTTTTGCACACCCTATCTCAAAATTCAGTTCAAAAACGCCCTATCTCACTTCAAAATGTATTGAAAATATGCTGATATAGGGCGTTTTTGAATCGGCATGCTAGATTTGAAAGCGCTGAAACAGTTGAACAAGTAAAAAAAAAAAGCGATATAATTTAAACGTACAAAGAATGCAAAATATTTGCGAAAAATTTAACAAAGGGGAGGGAATTACAGTTTTACGCCGTCTCCGAACGGCGATTGTATTTTTATGAGAAGCTGTTTTTCATGGCAGAAATACGCTCGGAGGTTTGCCATTGCTTGCCGAGGGCCGACCGCTGTTTTTTTTTAGAAAAATTTTGATAAAGTAATTTTGTTGGCCATTAAATTTTAAAATATAAGGGGCAAGTTTATAGTTGCTAAAAACCGCGTTTAATTTCATGAGTTTTGCGCAAAGTTAAGTTTTTTGAAGAAATGTTTTTTGTTGAAGTATTTACTATATTTTTATCAAGTTTCCGCGAAAAAAAATTTAAAGCCAAAAATTTTACAATAATTTTATGCGGGACTGAACATATGTATTATTCCTTCGAATATAAATAATTATAATTTTCCAAAACATGTATATTTCCCATTTCTTATTATAAACATACACATATAGAGAAAACTTAAGCTGTGACACAATTATTTTATAACTACTACATACCGTCACTAGACACGAAGCTCAAAAGTTGACCGCGAAAAAGACGCGTAAAAACACTTCAGCGAAGATAGACTCTTAACATAGTTGACGGAGAAGCAAGACGCGTTACAATATTCGACGGCGAAGAAAGACCCGTAAACTTGGTCCTGTTCGAGGCACGTAATAAAAGCGGCATTACTACTGCACTGATGAAAATTTGCAACGCTGTTGCAACTGCCCAACTTACAATACGTTTGCTAGAAATTCAGACCGAACGTGATACTTTAATAATTCGCGCTACACTGCGGTTGTGATTGCAACTCGAACAAGCCCCTTATTTTCGCGGTCGACTATGTGTATGTAACAGTATGTAAATTCCCCAAAGAGTTTTTTTGGAATGATTCTGAAACGACAGTCCATGGCCAGTAGCTCGTTTCTGTAACTCTTCTCTACCGATTATTTCTCTAGTGATAGAGAATATACATCATTCTCTACTACTCATTAGCAGTAGAGAACAGCGCAGCGAATTTATATCTCAATTCGCCTTGGTAGAGAATTGTTACAGAAATGAGCTACAGGTATACATCTGTGTTAACGCGTCCTTCTTCGCCGTCAACTAGGTTTTACGTCTTTCTTCGGCGAAGTTTTCTTTAAGCGTCTTTTTTCGCCGTCAAAACACTAGCGCGCCTTTATTTGTGTGTAGTGACGATACATTTATTGTCAATATTTTATTTGCATTGTTTCTTAAAAACTACGCACATGAAGTTTCTTTTCTGCATAAACAACATAGAATTTGAAAAGCATTACAAAATAATAATAATTATACAAATAAATTACAACTATTTTAAAGCTATTCCAAACGTACGCTACAACGAAAGAACTACATGGCGTTAGGCTACCTTAACATTTAAGTGATTAGTTAGACAACATAAAATGATTTCGTAAGTATAAATGCATACATTTCTTAGTTTATACATAGAAAAAGCATAACATTGACATAATACTACAAAATACATTATATATTGTAATCGTTCAAAATACCATATTTGCCTTCATCTAATATAATAGACACAGACATGACGAGTATTAAGTACATACTTACATAAATGAAAAATTATAAACTATAATTGTCTACATTAATGTGATCGAGGCTATGGTCACTATTCGCTTTGGCAAATTAAAAGCAGTTTCTCACAATTAAATTCAAAAATATTTTTTAGTTAAAATGGCTATGAATATTATATACATGCTATATATGTTAAATGTTTTATATACACATATATTTTTATATGCATTTATCTTTTATAAATCGCCTTTTTAATTTAGTGCAAACTTTACATACATCGTAAGTTCACAACTAATGAATAAATATTACTTCCAATTGAAACTTTTAAATCACAATTGTGCTTATTTCTTCTTATTTTAAATATGTATGTGAATGTAAAATGGATTTTATTTATTTTTATCTTCGTCTTGCCGAACTGTAATGTTTTGCATAAATAAACATGTAGTTACCCAATAAAGTACGGAAATAAAGAATGACGAATATATGTATGCAGCGCTAGCAATCTCAATAAATGCTCTCATTAGTAACGGCGGCTACAGTAGCTGCGCTGCCGGCGACTAGACATGTAAATGGAAATTATGCCCATTGACGACACACGATCTGCCTGGCATACTATATGTTGGCAGTGGTGAATAAATAAACTGCGATTTCACAGAAGAAAAGATTATTATTTTTTTTAATACATTAAATGATTTACTCAATAGGTCACTGACCTTCGGCGCCTTCTGTTGTGTGGACATGTATCCCACACAAAAAGATTTCGTTGTGTGACTCCATAGAACTTCACCAGTGTTACCTTGCGGATAATAGATCAGCGAGAGCGCGCCCGCATACAATTCTTGATCGACAGGAAGAAATGGTGACTCCAAAAATTTGCATTTAAAACTCTTATGTAAGCTTGTTACAGCACAATCAGTTGCTAGCAAATCTCCACAAATTTCTCTCGCCAAAAATGTTTTCATTAAATATTCACCATTTCCGGTGGTACAAGTCGCTACAGAGATTTCATTGGTGTTAGTGGCCCAGCAACCTGCACCATAGGTGGCTGCCTGACCCACGCGTCCTGGCACCTTCAATAATAGTCCACCAGAGCTGCAACCAGCAGCTGTATTCCCGTTACTATCCACACACACTGCTCCAACAGTATCAAGGGCACTAACTTGAGCTGAGACAACTGGTAACGTTGACATCCCATTACTTGTGCTAGTGGTTCCTTCTGCTGCGGGTGATACTGCCGCTATTTTAGATTTATAGTGGTTATATGAGAATTTTGCCTTGGAAGAAATCATGGCGCTGGCGTCGATCATCGTGCAACCTAGTTCTTCAGCATACCTTTCTGCGCCACTACCAGCCATTACCATTGGCGGTATGCGCTCCATTGATAGCATAGTTGACTGCCCATCGCATATCAAACGAGCTAATCGTATCGGATTTCGTACTGTACTCACGTTTGTGCAGGCTCCAAAATGTAAATTCGAACCATTCATTATGGATGCATCACATTGCACTCGCCCATCCCAACAGAGGTTGGACCCGAACCCGGCATTAGTATTGCCACAATTTTCGAGACGCATTATCGCCGCCTCAACTGCGTCCATTGCGGAACCACCATTTTTAAGTATGTCTGTGGCTCGTACACAGGCTTCTTTGATAACGCGCTGGTATTTGGTTTCATCTATGCAATTTCCAGCACCTAAATAAAGAATGAAAGTACATACAAATAATTATATGCATATGTATCTTTCTTTTAATTAATTATTTAAAGGCCCCTACCAGTGTGGACTGCTACAAACCCGGCCATATTTACAATTGCGTTAAAATATTGAATTGTACTTTCTTCCTTGAGAATTGCAGCGTAGACAAATTATTGCATCTTCGTTTGTGTAAAGTGCTCAATATAAACAAATGAAAATGTCAGCATAATACCCTAGGGATGACAGTCTGAATCGTACCAAAAGTCGTTTAACGTTCTCGGTTGCAATTGTTGTTGTCAGCTGTGAACAGCTTTTCAATTTACACAGACGAACGAGAGCACAAAGCGTGTTGCCCGAACACGAGCAACTCGGTGCCCCTCTCCTTTCCTCGTCCCGCTCTCTACAACGAACGCCGAGTTGGGGGTTGGGTTCACACAGAGAAACTTTTGTTGCTCATTTTCGGCAATTTCTCTTTTGGTGTTGCCCTTCGCGTTCACACAGAGCAATTCTTTTGGACACGATTGTTGTTGTCAGCTATGAACGGCCAACTAGAATTACTCAGACGAACGAGAGCTCACAGCGTTTTGCCCGAGCACGAGCAACTCGGTGCCCTCCCCCTTCCTCGTCACTCCCTCTCCCACTTTTACAAAAAATTAAGCAATAACGAAGATACTGGTCAAAATAAAAAGCTCACGCTCACGCTCGCATTGAACTGTATAGCAGGCTTAACTAGTTGCCGCGACAAAAGTTTCTCTGTCTGAACGTAGACTTTTGGGCTTGTAGTTCTGTGCATTTTATAAGTAATAGGACATTATCGATTCGCAATAAGTAAATTAGCATATAACATTAGAATACGAGTATTTAAAATATACTGATTATTCAAAAATAATTACAAGAACATGGTGTATTACGACAGGTACAGTTATCAATTTTAAGCATAGGAGCATATCGATTTTAAATGCAAAATGCAGCTGCTATCGATTTTCAATACAAATATCAATATTTTATAAACCGAGCTGCCAGGTGAAGTTTTTTCTCCAAAAACTGTTTGGTTGTCAAAATGATCCACATCATGCGCGCAAAAGTAAAGAGTTGCCCATGATTTGTTGTTGTTGTTGTTGAAGCAGCATACAAGTTCACCAAAGAGTTTTTGGGGTGTGTTGCTGGAGTGAGAGTCCTTGGCCAAATCAAAGAACGTAGATAACAAGAAGGGACAACTCGTTATAATTGTGGCGAAAGTGCGCAACAGGGTCGTGCCTTCTCTTTTCATCCAATCAAAAAACGCACTAGGGCAAAAGAGAAGGCACGCCCCTGTTGCGCAATTTCGCTACAATTATAACGAGTTGTCCCTTCTTGTTATCTACCATGATTCAATAGGAGCGTTCCTTATCTCCCAGAAATAGTCAGAAAAAGTCCGAAGTAGTCAGATTTAGTCCAAAAAGCGTTCCTTAACTCGGAAATGACAGCAAAAATGAGAGAGCAACAGTCAGTGAGAGTGACTCTCATCAGTCCGAAGTAGTCAGATTTAGTCAGAAGAATTTTTTCTGGCAAAATCCTGAAAAGTGTCAAACTCAANGTTATTCTCTTTAAGTGAGCGCATTTTGCTTACGCTCTGGCATTTTGACACTTTTCAGATTTTAGTCCAAAAAGATAAGGAATGAACCTATTAATACAAGGTTCGATAAACTGACAGTTGTCTCTCTCGCATTCTTGCCCTTTCTCTGTCCTCCGTAAATGCAACCTTTTGTAAGGGAGTGTCAAACCGCAGCTGTCAATAATTATCTAACCTTGTATTATTGAATCATGGTTATCTACGTTCTTTGGCCAAATATAAATCTGGGTCGTTCCGGTTACGTAGACCCGACTGTCGTGGGAACGCCCATTATTATTTTTTTTTTGATTTTGCTTCGCTTTGCTTCATAAAGCGAAGCGCACATTGGCGCGATTCTGTCGTTGCGAATCCGCAAGCCCAAAAATTACAACAATGCTACCCATACATTTTAATGCGCTAGCGCACACGTGCACGATTCCGTCGCTGCGAATTTTTCGAACATTCAGGGCCGTTTGCACCATGTCTAGTTATTTCTAAAGCTGAAATTAGTCAAGAACGTAAACCTACCGGTACGTAAACCCGAGTCAGCTGACACGATCTGTCTTACCAAAGCGCCATGTAAATGAAAACTCAACACCGCAGAATTTTTCTGTAGTTGTAGCCCGTAGCGCAGAAATCTGCGGAATTTAGATTTTTCCGTGTCAGCTGATTTCTCCTTCTTTAGATGGTTGCCACTTCGTCAGTTTCGCAAATGGTAAAAAAGGTATAATTTCCTATTCAAAATACGTTTAAAATATTTGAAATTTACTATTGAATAAAGTTTTTTGTTGAAAACTAAGTAGTTTATATTTAGCTACGATCTATTATAGCACGAAAAATTTTAGTTGAAAATGTAAGTCTATGAAAAGGCATTGATGAGTGGCAACACTGTAGTAAGCAACACTGAGGGCTCCAGTAATCGACAAAATTCTGCGTATACAGACTGCGTTTAAGTATACGTTCTGCGTTCTTGACTAATTTCAGCTTAAAAGGCTCTGTTATGCATACTTGGCATTGCATGCACTGCTATACCATTTTTACGTAGAAATCAAAAACCAACAGACTTTTACGTATGTAATGCTGTGCGTTGGGTAACAGCTTACACGCGAAGCTCATTTAACAGATTCCTTATGTGACAACTCTCAAGCAATGCCAAGTATGCATAACAGAGCCTTTAGGCTCCGTTATGCATACTTGGCATGGCTTGAGAGCTGTCACATAAGAAATCTGTTAAATGAGCCTCGCGTGTAATCGGTTATCGAACGCACAGCACTACATACGTAGAAGTCTGTTGGTTTTTGATTTCTACGTAAAAATGGTATAGCAGTGCATGCAATGCCAAGTATGCATAACAGAGCCTTTTAACTCCCAGTTAAACATCTTTATCGACGTTATCGACACCCATCATATAACATGTGATCGATAAAGCAGTTAACGTGCTTAACTGAAGGATGTACCTCCAGTTAGCGTTAACTAGACATGGTGCAAACGGCCCTCAATGTTCTTATCTATTGACGCGTTCGAAACGCGGCTTGCAGCGTTTTGAAGGCGTCAAAGAAGAAGAAGAAAGGTGTCACAGCAATAAAGGCAAAGAAAAAAAAACGTGTAATGTACAAAAACTAATAAAAACGTTCGTAATAATAGTATTTTGTAAGTCGACGTCTTCGACTCCACGCATACAACAGGGAGTCGGCAACGTCGATAACGATGTTTAACCGGAGATTAGTGTTAACCAGACATTGAGTACCCGGCCCTTAGGCGACTGCTTTATCGATCACATGTTATATGCATGATGTCGAAAACGTCGATAATGATGTTTAACCGGCAAGTAGTGATAACCAGACATTTAACAAGCGGCCCTAAGGGCCGGTTACTCAATTTCTGGGTAACACTAATCTGCGGTTAAACATCGTTATCGACGTCTTCGACTCCATGCATATAACAGGGAGTCGGTAACGTCGATAACTATGTTTACCTGGAGATTAGTGTTAACCAGACATTGAGTAACCGGCCCTAAGTAGTATATCAAGAAAATTGTTGGGCCTTCAATAAGTACTGCTAAAAGTCTTATAAGCAATCTAGAAATAATTTTAGATTCCTCCAGCGAAAGCGAAGGCTCGGATGTAGAATCTGGAGACATTAAAAAATGTGAAATTAAGGGCCGGTTACTCAATGTCTGGTTAACACTAATCTGCGGTTAAACATGGTTATCGATGTTACCAACTCCCACTTGTATGCATGGAGTCGAAGAAGTCGGTAACGCGATTTTCCAGCAACTTTAAACTTGCACTTTGTTATACTAAATTTGAATGGGCTATAAAACTGCATACTTGGGATTTTTCTAGAAAATCTGAATAAAAAGCTGCAAATTAATGTGCAAATTTAATAAATTTTCCTGAGTTTTGCACAAAGTTTAGAGTTTTTATTATTACGTTTTCTGGTGTAGAATAAACTATATTTTTACAAAAAATTATCGAAAATAAATTAGAATAAAAACCTTTGCATATATGGCGAAAAATTCACTGTGCCAATACTTTTGTTCGTCACTGTACATACATACATGTTTGTACATAAATTAACGTTTTTTTTAAAGAAAATATTTTATCTTACTAATCAAAATGATATTTATTTCTGAGAATTGATAGAAATTATTATTTTTTTACTTTGCTTTTGTACTGCTCCCTACTTGCTCCTTTGGGGAGCAGCTCACTTTCAGTCCCGTTGGGTATTTGTAAGCTACTACATACACCTGATTTACATGATTCAAGTACTTGAAAGCAATTCTTGCTCATTCTCTTTTGTGTTTTTTATTTGCTTTTACACGTTTCAATTCTGTTGAATTCAAGTCTTTGGTTCTTTAAATGGGAAGCAACGAAAATGCCAAAAGCAAAGCAAGAAAGTTGAAACGACTTGACGGTACAGACGCATGTGTACTCGTCCCTTTTCTTCTCACCCCCTCTCTTCCATGTCCGAGCAGAATTGAATTCAATACTTGAACTGTGTAAAAGCACACATAGAATGAAGTGCCATTAGTGATAGAACTTTTTAGAAAAGTATCGATACTAGTACTCATTTATAATACTCTAGAAAATAATCATATTTGCAAAAAAGTATCGATAATACTCGTACTTCCAAGTATTTTTAGGGCAAACGCGAAAAGTTAACAAAAATCAGATTGCTTGCTTTACATATACATATGACCTCTTTCTTTTTTAATTTGAATAGGCATTACTTTTAATAGCTGAAGTCTGATCTAACAAGCATTTCAAACGGAGTTTTTGAAAAGAACTTGCAATAAGTTTAAAAGCGTAAAAGAAATGTTTATTGCAAAAGGCTTATTTGAAGCTTTTAAAAGCAACTAAAACTTCTTCGAAAGCGGGCTGGATTTCAAATTTAAAACCAAGGTAGAATATATTGGAAAACGAAGGCTTCGTTATTCTGGAGAATTGCCAAGTTATCGAGCCGAGGACCACCCTCCTAACCCATTTCTTACACCGGCACAAAAAAAATTGGTGTGCTTTTAACCAGACCCACTTGCCGCCACATATTTCGACCCACTGAATCCAAATCTGAGGTCCATTTGACTCGTTTTTGCCATTTTTTCACAATTTTCGCAATTAACTCCAAATTTAGGTGGTGTACGAGTCAAATGGACCTCAATACATGTCGATATCAAAGAACGTAGATAACAGAAGGGACAACTTCGTTATAATTGTGGCGAAAGTGCGCAACGGGGGCGTGCCTTCTCTTTTCATCCAATCAAAAAACGCACTAGGGCAAAAGAGAAGGCACGCCCCTGTTGCGCACGTTCGCTACAATTATAACGAGTTGTCCCTTCTTGTTATCTACGTTCTTTGTCGAAATGTGGGTCTGGTTAAAAGCAAAGACCACTTCTTTTATGTGGGCCAGTGTTATCAAAGGTATGGCAAGAGATTCCTTTTCCAATTATTTAAGAAGTTTTAATCGAGCCAAATGTCCACATGACTGCTACCTCTTCTTCTATGTTGTATAAAAATTTCATAGCGATTACCAGTAGCTCACCAGAACAAAATATGTATTAATTTTTCGGTTTTTTGAGTTATGACAATATTGAAGTATATGAACGTTATGCCCATGGGGTAGTTTTTAAACATTTTTCAATGATATTGAAAATTTTTTTTTACCTCCTCGTTATTTGGAAATCTGAAAAATTGGAAGATAAAAGTCCTTTCCTAACAAAGACAAAAGTTATTTACACATAAAGCGGTGTGGTATTTTATATGTTGGCCGAATCCAATAAAGCACGTTATTCGATTCCCTTTGGAAATTGGAAATGCCAACTGATGCCAAGTCCTTCTCTCACTGGTATTTATATCCTCTGCCACTAGCAATGGCCGCAGCGCTTCTCATAGATTTACAACCATTTTGTTTTTTGTTAATTTTTCATAAGAGTTGTTTTTAAATAAAAATTTGTGAA
>NW_016159477.1:15029-84822 GCF_001687245.7 Rhagoletis zephyria | reverse complement strand
CATATTAACAACCTGACAATTAAGCAGATTGTGACATTTCGTGCTACCATACCCAATATCTAAAATCCTTCAAATTTTCTTATTAATGTTTTGTCGATTTAAAAATATTTTGTTTTTAAGCATAGCATAATAAGAAATAAACAAGAAATAAGTGTGAAATTCCACAACATTTCTTTGAAACATTTTGCAACATGAAGCTAGCCACACAATTTTCATGACATTTTTAAATACACATGTATATTTTAAATTGTGTGAAAGCTGACAGTTTATAGAATTCAGTAGCGACGAAAACAAAGGGGGGTTAAGTGGTTAAACCTTACCCAAGCCGATCATAAAACTTGCGACGCAATTTCGGCTTATGCCTGTGGGTCTTGGCAAGAATATAATCCCTGAAGGTTTAGCTTAAAATGGTTTTCGGGATACACCCTGTGATCATGTTACTTTCCAGAAGGCGTGGCGCCCGTACATATTTTCGTTGGAAAAATACCTTATCTCTGTATTCTAGGTAAATGCTTCCAGAGGTTTTTATGCGTCAACAGAATTTTAGTTTATTTGGCTTATACCGCTAGCTCTTTTGAACGGCTACGAGATTGTTTTCATATACCCCCATTTTTCATAGGTTTGGGATTGATTTCATTTACCTCTATTTCTAGTTCTACGGTGGCATGCCGCATTTTCCAATAAACTCTTATTTTTCCATGAGCTTAAGATTGACTTCATATACATATCGTCGGTCCCTACGAAGAGTAGCACATTTCACTATTCGCGTGGAAGACTAGCACATTTCACTATTAGCGTGGAAGACTAGCACATTTCATTATTCGCGTCGAAAAGTAGCACATTTCACATTTTTGCGTGGAAGAGTAGCACGCGACGAAAAAGTGACAATGGAACTACCTTGTTTTTTGTATCATGGGAAAAACTAAAAATTTGAGAAACTGAAACAAGATGATCAAAAAAGTTTCCAAACGTTAAATAAAAAAAAAATATAAATTTTTTGAGCAATGAAACTAAAGAAAAATTTATAAAAAAATTCGATGCCGAGGATTGAACTCGGATCTCTTGAATGGCTCGAAAGTGCTCTGCTCACTGGGCCATTGCCATTGTTACAGCAACTTTATCGAAATTGAAATTTATTGAAAACAAACAAAAAATTTCAAAATCATTCGTTAAAAAGTTAAGTAAAGGTTTTTGTTTACTTAACTTTAATGTTCATTAAATGCCGTTAACAAATCATTAACTGACTCTGAGAGGGAATTTTTTCAAATCGTTACTGAGGGATACCTTAAGTAATCATTAAACGACTCTGAGTGCGGCTGTTAGTATTATTTTTTTAGGTTTTTGAAGAAAATATGCAACATATTTTTTATTTAATATATTTAAAAAAAAATATTGCTAAAATACAAACAGAATAACGCTAAGACCTCCTCATTAGCAGATCTTTTAACTACTCTTTCGAAAGACAGAAAAGAGCATTTAAGATAGTTGCCAGAATTGACTATTGTCTTACAAAAGAGTGTGATGAGTTGAAAGACAGTTTCCAGAATTGCCCTCTCTAGTTTTGGAGTGCTATACAGAGGAGTTAATATCCTACTGCATCGGACAAATGGTCACAAGAAAATAGAGAAGAATCAAGTAGCTGATAGCTTAAACAGAGAGGCAGCAGTAAAAATTCTAAGTAAGATTCATTCATTCCCAATGACGACCAATGATGAGGTTGGGGAAAATTACAGGAATAGGTTATTTTTGGGGGGCGTCATATAACTAGAATAGAAATACAGCTGGGAATGATCTGTTGCTTCTGTGAACTGGCCAGAGAGACACCATCAAAAATATTTCCTCTGAGTGCACGAACATCCCCAAGAGGTGAGAATGAAAATAAGTAAGGCTCAATGTGCCCGTAGTATAAACACACTGACGCTACTGCCTTCCCCAAAGGCTCTTCTGAAATCTCTGCGGAAATTAAGATTTGGCTCTAATTAAAACGTCCTGTGACAACTCTATCACCCAATCTAACAATAATTGGAGTTAATCACAATTACTCTAGCTAGTTTAATCATTAAAATTATGCTCTTTAGTTCAAGTTATATAAAACATGTACTTACCTTTTCCATCTCGGATGCACAATACCTGACGTATTAGAACTTTGCTTGCTGTCTGAAATTGGCCTACAAAATTTATGCATTTCTTGTTGATATGGCTTACTGAAGATTTGCACTTGACCTCTTTCAAAATTGCATCGATAGTTGCGGAATTCAGCGATTTTTTTTTCTAATTTTTGCCTAGGAATGTTTGTTTTGCCGAAAATTAAGTTTTTGGAAAATTTGGTTGTTGGAAAACATTTTTATAATCCGCTGGGCATTATTCAAGGCGAAATTGAAGTTTATTTCAGTAATTCTTGTTGAAAACATCAACCCAAGCAGCGATTAGTGGAGGAGCAAAGTGCCGAGAATTTCATTTCACGAGTTTCCAGAATTTTAGATGTAGATAGCATTCGTGTTTGATTGGAGTACTTTTCTTAACATTTATTTATTTATTTTTTTGTATTTTTGTATTTTAGGAGTGCACACATTAAGACAAAAACTGATAATAGAATTTTGTGTATAAACAGCACACTTAAAACGAAGCATAACAAAAAAAAGAAAAAAAATAGCAATGTCTACCGTTTCCACGCCACAGACAATTGCACGCTCGCCCGTTCGAGCGTTGTTGTAGAAAAATTTAAGTCTATATGACTGGCTGCTAATCAAGAGCCATGCTAGAGTTTAACTTTAGTATGTATGTATGTATGTATTTAATCGTAATCAGCGATTTTTTTCCGCTCGCATTTCATCTAAACTATACGCACACCCGCCTGATCGCAGTACTTCTGCAGTGCCTGCTTGTGATTATCGCCAATGGCAGCCACCAAAGTGGGCACTTCACCCGGACGTGCTTGTGCCAATTTTGCCAATGATTCGGCCAAGTACTTCCGGCCATCCGTAATTTGGGCAAGGAAATCTTGTGATTTCGGCTGAGCATAGCTGAGCTGTGAAAAAGCGGCCTGATAGCCTGGTGCATCGTCAACTTCCACGAAATGATCGCCATCCAATGTAGTTTGATCGGGCGGCAGCTCGAAGAGTTCAACTAACGCTTGCAATAACGGTGACCAACGTTGCACGTAGGGTGGCGTTAGCATTGGAGGACATTCTGTGAGTATTTTGGCAACACCCACAGCTACTATTTTACGATCCATCTCCGATGACACCTTGGCCATGTCCGGTATGAAGACACGTTCGACAACCATGCCAAACATATTCGCCTGTATTTGATCGATCAGCTCAACCAAAGCGGGTGCGCCCAACTTTGCGGTGTAGTAGCAAAGGAAAACTATAATGCCGCGCACGTATTTGGTGGTCTTCGACAGCGAAAGACGCTGGAATAGCAAAGCGAATATCTGACGCATATTAGGCTGTAAATCGGCGGTGGGGTAGTAGGCAAGCAAATTTTGCATGAGATAGAATCCCTCATGATCATTCGATTTGGAGGCAATCATTTTCTGGAAAATACCTAACACCGCATTCTAAAATAAATTACAAGAAATTTCGTTAGCAGTATGTCTCCCGGATTCAATACGATCGAAGGTAATTACCAATTTGCCTAACGCAACTATTTGGGCAGCGCCTTGCCTGATAAATGCTGTTATAAGCCGTATAAGCGGCGTAACATTGCCTGGGCGATCCCACAGTGCAGGTACTAACAGGCAGGGAAAGAGCGCCCAGTACGGGTCTGGTATAGAGCCGCTGCCTTCGCGTATTTCCAGTAACAACGATAGCATTTGGAAAACGTAGGGCATGAATTCCAAAATATCTTGCTGCAAAATGCCTTGGAATACGGGAAACAGAGCTTCCTCAAAGGAACTAACAGCGGCGGGTTCTGTTTTGCAAACAATTCTGAAAGCATAGGTAAAATAATTTACACAAGTCTTATGTTAAGGCTGCCAATTGCATACTCACTTTACGGCCAAAGAAAGCGTTTCGAAGAGATAGTGATTGAAATGCGGGCGTGATGGATTTTTCGCCACTAAAGTTAGAATTTCAGTTAAGCGCGGCAAAGCCACAGCCATATACGGCATGGTGGCTTCCTGCAATGTTGAAAAGCTGCGCATAATAGCTGCAAGTAGCAAGTAAAAAATTTCAATTATATACATAGCACAAAGGGGAGATATTTAAAAACACTTGTTTGCAAACCTTTCATCACATATTCGTTTTCACTTGAACCCTGCAATGCCAATGTGCCAAAGAGGCTGCCAAGCAAATCATTTGTAAACGGCGCCAAATGCTGAGCGCCAATAATCAACTGTTGATTACTATCACGCATTACTAATATCTTTTCGATTGCACAAGCTGCATAACTGTGCACCACAACGCTCTCCGCCGGCAGGTGGCGTATTAAGTGTGGAATGCAAGCGAGCAGTGTCTGCGGACCCAAAAGACTACGGAAAACCATGACAAATTTGATAGCAGCAGACTTCAGAACCGGTAGCTCATTGACTATAAATTAAGAAATGTATTACGGCATGCCTAGATGTGCAAATAATGAACCAAACTTACTGTTTGGACGCTCCAACTCTGGCACAATGTGCTGTGCACAAAATTGTGGCAGCGGTACCAATTCTGATGCATGTGTAATGCCATGTTTCTGTGTGCCGCCACGTGAAGCCAGTGATGTAACCAAATAAATCGCCGTATCCTTGGCGCGCCAATTAGCGAGTGGATTCTCTTTGTACTTGCCAAGCAGTATTTCCAAATATTGCCCGAATATTGCAAATATTTTTGCCTCGAAATTCTGACTTAATGTCTTTACGAGATCACAAGCCGCGCGGCGGCGTGTATCTATGTCAGAGCCTTCAATATCCCGGCGTATATACTCTTCGGGGCTGTCTTCGAATAACTCTTCATCGGATTGACGGAAATCCAAATTGGGTATGACCACTTTCTCACAAATATTGGCAAGTATTTCGGGATTTTCGAATATTTTGCGATAATGGTTGCGCTCAGCGACCACTGAGAGAAATTGCAAAGCATTTGACACGAGCTGTAAAGACAAATTTAAAGAAGGTGATACTTACTACATAGTTGTAAGATATTAAAAGTTTTACACTTTCTATACGCACCGCATCATATTTAGTCTGATTACCGGTCTTCACCAACAATTCCCACACAGCAGTTACAAATGTTTGCATATAGGAGCCGAACTCCTCATCGTACTTTTGCGCATACAAACCGATATTCTCACAGATTTGTGAACGCAAATGCTCCAATACGCCCGCATCTTCATCATCGCCCGTATGCAAACAGGGCAAATCGACCGTCAATAACTCATGGAATGCCTTCATCCAGGTGGGCATATTATCTTCAAAGAATTCTGGCAAATCTTGCGAATTTAGCGAGAAAAATACTTTGCACACCAACACCAAAGAGCCATAAATAACCTTCAGCGCTTCCGTATTGTTTTCATGCACTTTGGCCAACTGCATGGTGGCAAGCAATAAATCGGTCAAAGGTTTGGCCATGCGATCCAAAACCAATTTGATTTCTTCCCACAAGCTCTGAGATTTAAATTCGTAGCGATAGCGCTTGAATAGGGAATGGGCCGTTTGTAAAACGCCATTAATAATATTAAAATCACCGGTGGCAAACTTTTCCACCATCTCATCGATGAGCTGTGGCCATTTCTTTGGAAAATCATGCTTGCCTATAATGCTTACCGCATCGCTGAGTTGTTTTTGCAATGCCGACGGCGAACGCAACATCAGCGTAACGATGAGCGTTTTAATTGCGTTACGATCATCTTGATGTATCTTATCTGGGCCGTCTGTGTCCTGTTGTGCATGAAAATTGTGTAAAATTCTTTGCAACTTACATATCCATGCATATCTCAACAAAAGCTTACCTCATGCGCTGCCCAATTACGTTTCACATAATTTTTAAATGCAATGGCTCCGGCAACACGTATGGTCATATCCACTTCCTGCTTGTCGATGAGATTCAACAAAAGCACAGCATAATTACGCTGCACCTCAATTGATTCTAACAATTTTTCAGCTGTAACAAATGCAAGCACACATAAATTGCAAATACATATATGTAAAATTCATAGCGTATTGCTGCGCACCTGGTCTTCGCACATTTGGATCGGGGCTGAGCGTCTGCTGCAAGTAGCCGGCTAATTGTTGCAAATTCGTCTCATTTATCTCCATATTTTTGTTTGTGGGTTTATCGGACTGCACAAAGTGTTAAATATAAGGTTATTGAATTTTTATTCCGAATTCCTCGCGCTATTTCACAAGATCACACACAATCAGTTGAAAAAATATAGGCAGATCGGCGGAATTTGCAAATCACACAATTGGAAACGAGCAGCAACGAATGAGAAATGTGAGAAACGCGCGGTTGACGTCAGTGATCGGACTTCTACCACATTATGATAGGTCTGCCCTTTTTTTTGAACATCTACTACATCTACCACACAAGGTCTGAAAAATTTAACACATTCGCGTTTTTGTCTTACAAAGAGTATTTAACGGCAGTGATGTTTGCAATTTAGGTGAAACCTTGCAGAATTTCTTTAATTTTTGTACAAAGTGTGATCCAAGACGTACGATCTAGCACATTTTTTTGAAATCTGCCACGATTTTTTCCACGATATACCAGACAAATTATGGGGAGTCCGATCACTGGTTGACGTGAATCGAAAACCGTTGCTTTTGCTATTTTGCTTTGTGCACATGTTCGCCTTATATGTACGACCGCATATGAAGTTGGGTGCGGTTTGTAGGGTAAAGTGAAATAAGTGACAGCCGTTTGCTAGTGATGGAGACGGGATTGCACAGTGTGTGGGAAATAATGAAATCATTGAGAAAAGTTAATATTAGCTGATATATGGGACTCATGTTTGAATAATTTCCCAGTAAATATTTGATATTCGCCACTTTAAAACTATAGTTTACTTAAGAGAATTATCCTAACCATATATTTGAATATACATTAACTATTATATCTATTAGAAGTTGTGTCTTACTGCCTTTTCGATAAAAAAAATTATGGCTTCGAATAAAAACGTCGTCAGAGCAACGAGTATAATGCCATAGGTCAATTTTTCATATGACCCCAAGGGTTATCAAACATGAGTCCCACAATTTTAGGGTGGTCCGCATTTTTGCACCATCGACGTTTAAACAAATCGAGTTCTAGCCCAATCTCCTTTGTCCAAGTTGTACATAAGTGCGGAAATGGGTTTGCGAAGGAAATGTTTTCGTTTCTAGAAGTGAAAGTTTGGTAAATAGGAATGATTTACAAATATTTATTTATTTATTTATTTAATCAAATGGAATAAAATCCTTACTGACTATAAAACAAGAGAGCTTATACACCGCCGAAAACTTACCAAGTTGACTCCAACTGTTGACGTATTGATTTCGGCCAATTAAAGATTAGGTCCCGTCGCGGAGAGTACGTGGCCTTAAGAGAACCCCTGTTCAGTTCTACTCGGCTTGGAATTGAGGTTACTAGATTCAACCTATGATTGACGTCCACACAGGCAGCCGGGTATCGTCCGAACAAAAAGCGACGATTTCTGGATGTCAGGATAAAGGGTAGCATAATTAACTGTGTCGAGATTTCAGTACTGGACATGCACATTCCGTTTATGTTGGTTGTCTATGATTATAATATCCTAATTTACATGCCAAGATTATCTGGATTAACTTTTCGCATCCAATCCAACCACGTCTGCAAGGAAGCCTGGGAGCCATCCTGTCAGCTGGTATGAATCTGCCGGTCTATTCTCTAAAACTGTCCCGATTGGCCTTTCGTGTATTGCTGTAGGTTTAGTTTTCGGAGAGTATAAATTCTTGCATTTGTTTTTGTTGTAACAGCATAAAATTCCTGGAGTGGCGGGTCTTGGCCAGATATGAGTCTGTGTAGTTCCTGTTGCGTAGACTCGACTATCTGACTGTGCAGAACATTGAGTCATCAGTTTTCCCCGCTAGCAGTACACCCCGCAAGTATTCCCACAGATCAGAGTGACAGAGTTCGTGGTGTGCATTTAAATCTCCGAGCATTACCCGATTATTAGTTAGTAGGGGTTGGTATGTATTCACTGTTCTGAGATCTGTTTGGGACTATTTCAGGACCATCTTGGCACCAGTTCTAGATCATTTGGGACTAGCTTCACGCTATTTCGGGTTCATTTCGGGCCTATCTCAGGACCATTTAGGAACTGGCTGATGACTATTTCAGGATAGTTCACTGCTCTTTTAGGGCTATTTAGAGATTAGTTTAGGAAAGTATGAGGTCGTTTTTATGACTGGTAAGAGACCATTTCGGGACCCTTTCCAACCTGTTCGAGATTCTCTTGGGACAAGTTTATGACTTTTTGAGATCCGCTTCAGGACGACTTCAGATCAATTATGGAACTAATTCGACTTAATCAGGGTAGGTCGAAACTGGTCCGGGAGCGATTTTGAAATAGTGCTCAAATATTCCCGAAGTTGTTATGAGAAAGTCGTGTACTGGTCCTAACAAAAGGAAATCAAATTTTTGTTTAATTTCTACGCTGGCCTATTTACATACATATATGTAACTGATGTCTACACATCAAATTTCATGCGTGCCTGGTACTCGCGCTTTTTGTTCCTTGGGTGGTCTCTTGCGCTGAAGAATTTTAGTGCATTTGTCGTTTTCTAAAGCAATTAAATTAGTTAACCATTTAAAATCGAGACGCCCCCCTCAACTTATTTACTAACTTCTTTATTTCTCCAATTTTTCTCCCTACAGGAAATCCTCTCAGAAACATTTGGCATGTTCGTGCAAGTGACCAATATAATTTTGGTCGTCTTCCTGCCCATGGTCATTATATATCTCAAAGGCGAGACGTTCAGTTTAAGTAATGTCAAGAAGGCAATAAAAAAATATCGTTGAAACTACTAACTATCAAAATTCTATTGCAGTTGGCGCATCCACCGTATGTTTTATATATTCTTTACTCTTCCTAAAACTTTGGAGTTATGTACAAACAAATATGTGGTGCCGTCAGACCTACTATCTCAAACAGTACAATCCCCGCGAGCGACGACCAAGCATAACAGTAGCTGAGTTGCGTAAGTTTCTAAATCAAAAATTTGACGATTTAACGGTGTTTGTCTCACAGAAGTAAATTATTAATGAATTTTATAGGAAACGGTTTCACGGGCGATGAGGTTGACGAGGATATACCTAAGTTAGTACAGTATCCAGATAATCTCTGTTACAAAGATTTATTCTACTTTCTGCTTGCACCCACGCTCTGCTATGAGCTAAACTTCCCCAGAACTACGCGTGTACGCAAGCGTTTCTTGCTCAAACGCTTACTTGAGGTACTCTTCGGCTTCAATGTTATCATGGCGCTATTTCAACAATGGATAATACCATCTGTACGTAATTCGCTTATACCCTTCTCAAATATGGAAATCGGTTTGGCCACTGAAAGGCTGCTCAAATTGGCGGTAAGTTAGAGGTTTACGACAGAGACCGTAGCGGTTAAAGTGTTTAAATATAAATCATAAGTTAACCGATGCAACTTGGTTTTTATTTTTCAGATTAAATGTAACAGTTTTTTACGACTTTATTTTTTCGATCAAGAATAATCGCTATTTTTGAATGACTAATTTCGATATTTTTTTATTTTTGATTTTTATCTATCCGATTATATTATGACCGTTATTTTCGGATTTAACTTTTGAGATCACAAACTACTAAAAAAGGCACTAAAAGCCCAGTCTCTATTATAACGGTTAAAATGATCAAAAAATAAAACTCCAAGTAACTATTATTTAAAAAAATAAAAATCACAAAATAAAGATTAAATTTCACTGAAAAAATTAAAATCCAAATTTAGCGAATATTCTTGATTGAAAAAATAAAAATTACGAATTTCCAAGAATTTAGAAATCAAAATCTTGTTATTTAATGGTTATTTTCGGTCTCTGGCTTACTAGAATACCTTTTTGTATATACAATCTTATCTTTTTTATTTCCGTGTAGTTACCAAATCACCTAGTTTGGCTGTGCTTCTTTTACCTGCTGTTTCACTCATTTCTAAATGCTGTAGGCGAATTATTACATTTCGCGGATCGTAATTTCTATTGCGATTGGTGGAATGCCAATAATATTGATACTTTCTGGCGTACATGGAATATGCCAGTGCATAGGTAAGAAAAATAATAAAAGGGTATTTCTCTTGATTGCTTTACGCCTCCAAGATTTAGCGGGCTTTTTAAAAAAAATAAAAAAAAGCTTTTAATTTTAAAATATTCTAAGTACATACAAATCGCACGTTTAAAAATATACAAACAGATTTATTTCAAAATTTAAATTTTGTTGAAAAACGCAATCAAATTTCAATTAATTCATACGAAAAGACAGATGGAAAGACACATATCTTCGCCATTTTTGAGAAGTCTAGTCATCTGTTAGGCTGAAAATATTCTCTTTATTATATATTATTATTGCCTATATATTGCATGATGAACTCTCCAAAAACGTAAATTTTGAATTACCTCTCGATATTATTAAATTTGCGATATTTATTTAAAAAATTTTGTCTCCCAACTTTATTTAACTCCCTTTAGGTGGTGCGTGCGACATCTGTATGTGCCAGTGGTGAAAATGGGCTACTCACCCGCGCAAGCGTCTACTATTGTTTTCCTAATAAGTGCTTTCTTTCATGAATATTTGGTGAGCCGAAGACAAATTTGCATATCATTAATGCTTTGTTTGCCTTTATACTTAACATAACATAACATGCCATAACATTTCTCTCACTTCTCCCTTTCCGCAGGTGTCCATTCCTCTACAAACCCATAAAATATGGGCTTTTCTTGGGATGATGGGTCAAATACCCCTCTCTGCTGTATCTAAGTCGATTGAACGTAAAATGGGTCCACGCATGGGTAATATTATTGTGTGGGCATCGATAATATTGGGCCAACCGCTCTGTATAATGATGTACTACCACGATTATGTGGTGACGCACTACCATGATGCGTTAAATAGCACCGTTTACAATGAGGTCTAAATGAGTACTACGAGTATGCGTAATGCGTATTTTTTTGCTTTGTGGAGAGAAATTAGAACCGAGTACTTAGAATGCCATGCATGCAAGCTATTAAGTGTGGTAAATACATAGACAGAGTGAGATATAGACAATGCTTTTTTAAGCAAATTGTTAAACGGCGATCTGCAGTGACACAAATTGTTACTATAATTTGTAGGTTATATTTTTTTTTTACAAATTATAACTGATGCACAATACATACATATATAAGTTGTTTTTATGCTAAAGTTGGAATGAATGAAGAACAATAAGAAAACGGAATTTTGTTTCCTTGATAGGCTTTTAGACATAAATTGAATTGTTTTGCATTTAAAGTAGATTTTGATTGTTACTCGTAAGTTACATGCTTTAAAATAAAATATGTACATACATATAGTAGTTGGATTAAGTTTTGTAAATAAAACCAAGCAAAGAAATAAAATAAAAGCTGAAGAGTGATTTAAGTAAATATTTTGTGAGCGTTATTTTATTGTGATTTTATCACGCTGGAGGAAAACTAGATTGGAAGTGCTTGTGTAGTCATTTTTGTGGGCCGGACTATTTTCGTAAATACAAAAAAAAAATAACTTGTTGGTTTATGCCATTGTTGAAGCATTGTGTCCTTTAGTGATGTCAGTAAGAATGGTTATCCGTCCTTTTCTGCTGTAAGACCAGCCACAAAGTCATTGACTGACAGCCGTCCCACTTGGTCTATAGGTCATTTGTTATGGGAGTGATACACTCATCAAATTTCCTCAACAGATCACAAATCAGTGTCTCGCCTCTTTGCATATCCAAGATCTCCAAAGCGTTTCTAGCCATTTGTGTGCTATTTCGTTCACTTTAATACTGGTAAGGATGAAAAGCCAGCATATAGTTACGTTAACGTGTTACGAAGATGGCTAAAAACCACCAGAATACGGGAAGAGATCTTCTGAGATACTTCGCCGACCTAAACGGGGTTAGATCGCAGGAACACCACCTCCACGATGAGGCGAAAATGCTCCCAATAAGGGAGCACAACTCTGCAAGCAGTTTCTGGTTGGGAGCCACAGATGTGGCCACCCAAATAGACAGCTGCTTGCAGAGGAGCCCTCGCCAAGGCACATCAGGAGGCACCTATATGAACTGACGGACGAAGTCAGTTTACAGGCAGGCCCTGAACGGCATTCACAGGGACGCAGTCTCGAGTTATGTAGACTCAAGACCTGTGAATGCCGTTCTAGGCACACAAACACCGGACATTGACGCGACGGAGCTCCATCTGCCTCGGGAGACCAGGACAACAATAGCCCAACTCCGCTCTGGCTACTGCAACAGGCTAAATTCCTACCTGAGTAGGTTAAATACGGATGTGCCGAACAAATGTCCGGCATGCGGAGAGACCCCTCACGACTCGAAACATCTCTTCGCATGCCCGGAAAACCCCACAACCCTAACGGCGTCGTCCCTATGGACTGACCCCATAGAGGCTGCACGCTTCTTGGGGCTGCCGTTAGTGGAACTTGACGACAACGACTGAGATATTAGCCCATCTGGGCGGGGTTGTTGTAGCCGGTACAACAACAACAAGAGATCTTCGTACCTAGCCCGAGATCCAAAATGTTTATTCCTAAGAGAGCATATATCAGGTGATGGCATACACCATTAGTCTGATCGTAGATCATACATTTACTTAAGAGCTACCGAAATGATAAGATTCTAATTCCAAGTGATAGACAAGCAGCCTTTAAGATTCAGCTAGCATGGCCACATAGCCACAAGGGAATAGATGGAAACGGCATTGTGAACTGTCTTGCATGAGAGGCAGCAACCGATATTGCAATTGGTTCCACACCATTCCTTACTAAAGGTCCAATGCTGTTAAGAAATAGCGCAGAATCGAGAGAATCACATCGATGGGACTTACGTGGCGAAACTCACTAAGGCTGCGACGGGCGATGAGTTCCAACATTTAATCACCTTTCCGAAAGATAAACAAATAAGACTTAGAGGTATCTTTGCAGGACACTGGGCCGATGATATTTGCCGTTTTTTGCGGCTCGATCTAAGAGATGGCATTGCATCTTCCTGTTGCGTATAACTTCGTCTACAGAAGACAGGAGAGGAGTTTAGACTGCATGTGTTCCCAATTTTAACAAATTCTCATGTAATGAACTTTGTGAGTGATATAGGCTAACAAATAAGTAGAGAGCAATAAAATATATTTTACAAATATCTATATGCCTACGTTGACGTGACTCAGGGATATTACTGAACAATTCTCAACTTCACTGTTTTGAATCCTCACTCTTTAAACACCACCGTAGCTAGTGACTTTCGTTGATAGAAATTTACTATTCTTTATAAGACAAGCGGTATTCTCTGCACTGCAGCTGTATGTTATATGATAAGATCGCTTAGTACACAGATCCGCCGAGTAAAGACCAGCGTCNCAGACACCCGCTTGCAGCCGCACCTACTGGTGAACAGACGCTGCAGACTTCAGTGAGCCCTTAAACCGAATAAGTCAGAGTGGCCCCACCGAAGCTCCCTCTCTTTCTGCCGTGACCCAAGGCTCCACTCGGATTGGTTACCGCATCTCGCACATGGGTTGCTCACGTGGACCAGCGTCCACTCCTCTTTTCATATTTGAGCCATAGGTGTAGATGTGTAAGAGTCGGTAAACTAGCCCCCCAATCTGCCCTAGTTGGAAACTCTAAATTAATATTGAAGTGCAAATCCCAGAATAGCGTATAGTATAGTACCGCTATCAAAGTCCTCTTTTTTTTGTTTATCCAAGTCGGTACCAACGTGCCTATGCTTGCTTTCACGTTTTTGATTCCCGTAAACTAAGGTCAGTTTCTGAGGTATTTAGGTCATTTCATTGAATTTGGCTATATAGACTGGCGTTGAGCTTATCGCTCCGACCGAATTACATATAAAGGACTTCTTCAAGCCGTTTGAGACCGAACAAGGCTTTAGGCGGGGCCATTCATTCTCATATGACTTTTTTCAATTTGATGGTGGAAAGCGTAATGCGATTTGTCAATCTTTTTCGAAACGGCACCGTGCGCAGCAAAAGAACGATGCCAGTGACATGGGAAAGTCTATTTAATTATTATTGAGGTAACAAGTAGGCATGTTTCTTTTGATTATATTTAGTTCCGTTTATCCAATGTCTCATTAACCATGGTCCTAACCAATGGAATGAACAAGCTAAACCACAGTAAGGCTTCGGGGTTTTGATCTCATCCTGACGACTGTCGACCGTTCCGGTTATTCGACGTCAAAAGTTTGAGTTCGTGTTGGGGAGAGAAGTGCTCAATGTCATTTATGGGCGTGGAGTTGCAAACGGCGTCGCAAGCTTTTTACAGGACCAACGCTACTAGCATAGTCATCACGCTTCGTCGGGTTTGATGAAGGCATCACGGCAGACCAAAGCTTACTTACACCGGAGCTAAAGTTGCAGGTCTTCAAACAAAACTGAAATGCGGCAGCAAGGACGTCTGCTGGTATGGGAATAGCGGAGGTGTTATCTGTAACATCCGCGAAGTGGTGCCAATTAGGTATGGTGGCCCGTTCAAGTAGTCTGTGGGCTTCTGAATTAGGACGATTATAAGTAGGTGGCCTGATTCAAGCGATAGTATAAGTCGCCACGCTATACAACTTAATGCAAAGGACATGAACCAGAGCCGTTTTTTCTTTATTAGAGTTTATGATTACAAAAACCCTTACAGGGAATTTACATGATTTGACTTTCACAGGCGATTAGTTGAACCAAAAGTTGAACGGAAGTAGGCAGCCGACCAATTGAAGTTAACTTCATTGAAAGCGATTAGTTGAAAGGCCGTTTACACCAGGCGATTGTTGCTTTCAGCTAAAAATCGCCTCATATAAGTTCCCTATTACAAACTAGATTTACAGATATTTCTAACTGGCTGGGTATTAACATAAATAAAGGTCATAAGTTATCGGACTAAAGTTTGCTATAAAAAAAACTGAGATCTAGAAGGAGCGAAATCCAAATCGAGTCTTTTATAAATACAATTTAACTAGCTAATAGGCAGTTTCATCAATTTCAATGAAAAAATTTGAATTTAATATGAAAACTAATGGAAGTAAAAAAAATCAAAGAAAAATTAACTTGGTAGGTTCTCTTATTTGTATATTACCCAATAGTTTTCTTCCTTTTATTTTGTTTGTATAAAATTATTTCTTTTGCTCTTTAACGATTCTCGAATTATCGTGGTGGCGAGCTTAATAATTTTCTGGTAACAGGTAAACAATAAAAAGCAATCAGCTATTCGATATTTAACCAATTTTAAATCCGCCCACTGCCGAAAGGCATAACGCATATCGTCGTCTGGGTAAAAAAATTGTCGTAAGCGCCATTTTGACGATTTTTAGTTCTAGATGCAGTTATATATTTCGAAATAAGGTATTTAGATTGGTGTTATCAGTTTTCAGATATCTCCTTTCATTTCCGAGATATTGACGATAACTTTTTCGACAATTTTGTAAAAATTAGTTGGTGATGCAGTCATATTAAACTAATCAATATCTTACAAATGGCGTTCTCCATTTCTGGATATCTCCTTTAGTTTCCGAGATATTGAGTAAAAAGTGTCGTTAATTTGGTAGACATTTTGATCACATTTTGTCGTATTTTATACAAAGTGGCTGCCTAATTATGGACAAAAGACGCTTACGACAAAATTTTAAGAAAATCCTTCATAAGCTCAAAACTAATTAACAATACACATTAAAAATTAAATAATTTAAGAATTTTGCGAACTAGTAACATTTTCAGAGACCTTGGAGAAAATCTATCTTCGCTTTTATGAGAAATTGCATTTCAAACTTCAATCGCGATTTCCTACAACCTGCCGAAATTAACATGCGACAATCTTTCACCCAGGCGACGATATAAGTTATTAAAATTAATTTAATTTCTGTTACAATGTTTTTTTTTTTTATAGGAAAAACAGCTGCGAATTAACTGTTGAAAAGGACGTTCACTGCTAGCAGTTCCCACGTAACAACTAGCAGTTTATCAAAACTATAAAAATAGATGTGAGGACTCGTAATTTTTCACTGTCATTGTACAACGGTATACGCACAGTAAAATTTTTTCATCAAAGACACCTTTTGAGACACTGTATTCATCTCTAATTTCTAATAAGAACTTTACACTTTGGAGAATTACAGCACTAATTCGGGATTCTTTTTCGACCCTTATTCGGAAGTGGACAGTAAAAAGAAATAATTAAGACCAGAGTTGCGTTGATATTTCAAAAAAATTTGGGAATTTTTAGTTTTGTTCAAAAATTATTACAAAAATGTTAACGGACAGATTTTCTTTAAAAAAATATTTGCAATAAAAATAAAATTAAGGAAAACAAAAATATTGTTAAATGTAATGAGAAATGAGACACTCAATATTTCTAAACGGTTAGTAGCCATATATCTGTATTATTATAAATTTAAAGCATACAGATTTAAACCATAGTGTAATATTTATGATTCCACCATGGAGTAAAACTAATAATATATTTTCTAAAACTTTTGAAACAACGTTTTCATTTGTACATATGTATAAATCCGCTAGTCTTGGCAACTCTCTCCTTCTGCCGTCGTCGTCTGTACGCGTCGTCTGTACGCGTCGTTCACGCGTCGTTTCTTTTCTACAATCGCCAATTGGGCTGTGTGTTGTGTGTGTGCAAATTTTCAGCGTTCGCTCTTGTCAACGAATTTATCCGGATACATATTGTTAAATTTATTGCTTTTCCTCTATAAATTCATATTAATTTTTAATATAAGCGGTTGTAAAAAGATCATACAAATATAGTGAAAGTGTTAACATCGCGCGAGAAGAATTTGCAAATAAATACTGGCAGCATTTTTAATTAGGTGTGTTTTTTTTTCAGATGCTTCCGTTGCTAGCAGTGCCGGCAGCGGCAGCAATGCGGCCTATGCCATTCTGCGCGGTTTTCGCTCCCCTTTTGCAGCGTTTTTTCATCATATTGCTCCCAGCTGTGAGCAATTGCTGAGCTAGTGGTTACGAGGGGGAGACACCTTTATCGCTGACTGGTTTTTCAATTACTCCCCATGTGATTAGGGGAACTTAAATATTGAACAAATACATAATTTTGTATAAGAAAAATGCTTCTAATTTCCAGAAGTTTGTGGCGCAGTCAACATATCGTTCAATTAAGCAGATTTAGAGCACTCGAGACTTTAGCATCGAAGTCAACTGCACTTGTACAAGTGGGGAATTGTGAAGGGCTAACAGCAGCAGCACCGGCAAATCACGTAAGTACAGAAATTGTGAGCGTGGATTTGGGGGGATTAAAAATGTGGAGTGCGAGGCAGATGGGCGTCGAACACAAATAAATTAAATATTCAGTCAGTTCCTGAAAATTCTTACCTGAGCTAACGTCATTTCCACGTTTATTTCAGATAATGAGTGGACGTAATCGTGGTGGTGGCGGAGGAGGCGGCGGTCGCTATGGAGGTGGCGGCGGTGGCGGTGGTTATGGAGGTGGCAGGTATGGGGGAAATATAGGTTACGGTGGCGGCGGTGGAAGTGGTGGTTACAATGGCAACTACCGTGGCAGTTACAATGGCTATGGGGACTCCAACAACACAAGTCCCTACCATGGTTTGTTAAGCTATGACGTAATGTTTTAATGACTCCTAATAAAACTTTAATTTTTCCAGGTCCAGGGCCAAATGACTTAATGCAGCTAATGAGTGCAATGGCGAGTAATTTTAATATGAATCCGCCGCCCCCACCACCTGCACGCATGACATGCGGCGAGTTGCGGGGCAATCACTGTGGCATGCTGGTCGAGTTAACTGGACGTCTAATCAAAAAGCGCGTTGCGCGTTTCGTTGAATTACGTGATCGCAGTGGCGGTGCATCGCAACTGGTCATTTTGGAGGATAAGGTAGAGTGGAGCATATGAAAAACTAACTTATATACATTTTTTGTTTGCTTTTTTTGATCACACAGTATCCACGTGTAGCACGTCGCATGCAGAATATGCCCGAAAACACCATGTTAACCATAGTGGGTGTGGTAAATCGACGTCCAAAGAATTCATGCAATCAGACTATGCCCACAGGCGATATCGAAGTGGAAGTGCAAGAGATCATGAATATTGACTTTCCAAGTGGTGGCAAGGGTATGGGCAACAAGCGCACTTACAGCACCATGGCGAAACAAAATAACTGCGGCATCACAAGCACTGAATACAAGATAGCCAGTAAGAAATACTGATAGTGAGCGTGGTTTTTCTCTGGAAATAATACAATATTTTTACTTTGCAGAAAGTGAAAATATTTTAAAGTATTTTGAGAACCGTGATATCAGTTGTAATGACTTGCGGCGCGAGGATATTGGAAAGACTGTGACGCTTGTAGGCTGGATACCACCATCAAAAACATGCAAATTTTTACAATTGAAAGATGGTTATGGACAGACGCAAATTATTGTGGAAGAGCAAGCGGTATGCTATTCGCTCTATTTATTTATTTGATACAGTAAGCTTAATTTTTTTGTTTTGCAGATGCAAGACACTTGCCTCTCAGCACCAGAGGGCACGGTAATACAAGTCACCGGCAAAGTTTTGGGCAGACCGCGCGCCAACATCAATTTGGTATGTCTGATTTTGTTGAAAATAGTGACTCGATAACCAATATTGTAATTTAGAAATATGACACCGGCGAGGTAGAAGTTATGGTCGATAGTGTTAAGATCTTGAATCCTGACGATCCCTATGATGGACCCATTAAAAGCAAAGAGAAGGTGCAGAAATTGTCGATCGATGACTTGGAGTCTGATGCTACTTCCAAAAATGGGAATGCCGCTGTTGGTGCTGTCAGCAAAATTGAAAAAGCCAAAATTGCCGATTTGAACAAATTTGCTGGGCGCACGCACACTTGCGGTGAATTAAGCATAGATAATATTAATGAGAAAGTGACCATCTGTGGTTGGCTGGAATTCCAACGTATGGGTAAATTCTTCATACTGCGTGACGGTTATGGGCAAACGCAAGTGTTGATCACGCCTAAAGCCAAAGGCGTGGAAAATTATGCCGAAGGTTTTTCATTAGAGTCAATTATACGTGTTGAAGGTACGGTTATACCGCGACCTGCTTCCACCATAAATAGTAACATGAAAACTGGTCATATTGAAATTGAGGCAGAAACGGTGGAGGTGCTCAATGCAGCTAAGAAAAATTTGCCCTTTGAGGTGCGGCGTTACAATCGTGCTGGCGAGCGTTTGCGTCTGACACATCGTTACCTGGATTTGAGGTAAATGTGAAGATGCGTATATTTACACAAACAACGTATCAAGTTTCTTTTTATTTATTTCTTCCTACAGATTCACCGATATGCAAAATAATTTACGCACGCGTTCCGCTGTGATTATGCGTATGCGTGAATATCTTATCAACTATTTGGGTTTTGTTGAAGTCGAGACGCCTACATTATTCCGTCGCACTCCTGGTGGGGCACAGGAATTTGTTGTGCCCACACGCAAGCCCGGTCACTTCTATTCATTGGTGCAAAGTCCACAGCAATTTAAGCAAATGTTAATGGCTGGGGCAATAGATCGCTACTTCCAAGTTGCACGTTGCTATCGCGACGAGGCCACACGTCCTGATCGTCAGCCAGAATTTACACAGCTCGATATTGAATTGTCCTTTACAACGCGCGAAGATGTCATGCAGCTGATCGAGGAGGTGTTGCGCTATTCGTGGCCAAAGCAATTTCCACCCATACAGACGCCTTTCCGGCGCATCACCTACGAGGAAGCCATGGAAAAGTATGGTACCGATAAGCCTGATACACGCTTTGGTTTCACTGTGAGTTGTGAAAATTAATTTTTGTTTTCAACAAAATGCAATTTATTATTCGAAATTCTAGATGACCAATGTCACCGAAATTATTGAGAAAAACGAGACCTTTGCGCAGAAGTACAATGACCTAGCCGCCTATGCAATAGTGGTGCGTGGCACTGATGCTGTTTGGAGCAATGCTACGCGTAAACGTTACGAGAGTCTCAGCAAGGAATTCAGCTGCACACTATTTGTGCGCAAATTTCTAGTAAGTTATTGCGCCGGTCGATAATCTTTTCTTAATGCACTAATCTAATTGACCCACTACAGGAATACAAAGATGTGCTAGAACGTTTAACAAATTTCCTGACCAACGATGTGGCACGTGAGCTGATTGAGAAATTTGTTTTGGAAGAAAACGATTTAATATTTCTTGGCATAGGCGAAATGCGCGCAGTGGTATGTATGGTTTGGGTGTGCTGTGCCACCACATTAGAATTGTATAACTAACTCACCTAAACCCATTTTCGCAGCGTGCACTTATGGGTCGCATACGCCTCGAATACCATGCCTTCCAATTGGAGAATACAAAGCGTGAGAAGAGGGAAAATAAATTCTGTTGGGTGGTAGATTTTCCCATGTTTGAGCGCAATCCGGAAACGAATGAATTGGAGAGCGTGCACCATCCATTCACAGCGCCACATCCTGATGATATGCAAAAATTCATGAACGCCAAGGAAGGTGAACTTGAAGAGGTGCGTTCACAAGCCTACGATTTGGTACTCAACGGGCAGGAGGTTGGCGGCGGTTCGATACGTATACACGATCGCGATATGCAACATTTTGTGCTCGAGCACATACTGAAAATACCGCATGAGCATTTGGGTCATTTGTTGAGCGCTCTGGAGTCTGGTTGTCCACCGCATGGCGGCATTGCACTTGGACTCGATCGTCTAATTGCGATCATTTGTCGCGCTCGCACAATGCGTGATGTTATTGCATTCCCTAAGTCATTGAATGGAGTTGACCCGCTCTCGAATGCGCCAGTACCGATTTCGGATGAAGAGAAAGCGCTCTATCATTTGGCTGTAATTGAGGATGAGAGCCAATCAACAGAGCATGCTGTTGAGGATGATGATCCGGACGCAGGGCGTGCAACGCCATCACCGGAACCAACCGATGGCATGGTGGTGGATGGTGATGGAGATGTTAATGCGGATGCGGATGTCAAACCTTCTATTAGTGATGCTGAAGTGACTGTTGTGAAGGAAGAGAAATTGGATACTCCTGAAAAAATTCAACCAGCTGCGAAAGCTGCGGCAGCACCCACTAAAGCTGCTGATAAAACAGCCACTCCAGCAAGAGCTAAGCGGGTGGTAGCAGCAGTTGGCAAAAAGAAGTAAATTTAATTGATGTACATACATACATGCATGCTTTGCCTAACCATGCGCCAAGTCCTTGCGCGGAATTATATCTTTACGTTATTTATATTCTAATAGACTTATTCATAAAAAATAAAGCAGCTTTAAAAAATATTTATAAATTGGAAAATGTATGAAAACGTCATTTTATAAAGCGTTTTAAACCTACTTAATTTTTTATGAACAAGGCCATAAGTATTTACTAATCCTTAACTTCAAAAGAACGTTGTTGTGGCATAGTCATTTAAAGCTAAACTTTTTCGCAATAGATCAATAAGAATTTCGACTTGGTGTGCATGTCTGACGCACATGTTGGAAATGTTTTTTACAATTATTTAGCGTAGCAAACATTTTTATTTTAAGTGAATTTCTTCATGCACTCGAACCATCAAATCAAAATGGCTTTAACAAAATGACACAGCATTTGCTTATTTTATTAATTAATATAACAAAGCATCGCTTAAATATAAGAGAAATTATAATGAAGACAACAATAAAATTATTTGAACAAAATTCTAAATGTTTGGTGTCATAATTGTCAATTCTCTGACCAATATTAAATAGTCGAATCTAGCTGTTTTTATAACCTCAGCAATCATTGCCTATGTAGTCTGCCATCGGACCTACAAATAGCGAAAAGGTCTGACAGGACAATTCTGGCAACTGTCTTTACACTCACAACAGTCTTCCAATTCTGGCAACTATCCTGACAGCATTTTACAGCCTTTCGAAAGACTAATTGAAAGATTTGCTGTCGAGGAGGTCTTAGCGTTATTCTGTTCTTCTTTAGCAATAAAACAGTAAAAACTATTAATAAAAAAAAAATAAATAAATTAAAAAAAAAAATTTAAATTAAAAAAAAAAATTAAATTAAAAAAAAAATTAAATTAAAAAAAAATTAAATTAAAAAGGAAAAAGGAAAAGGAGCGGTATAGCGCTCCCTCTGGCCACGGCTCGATGAATAAAGAACACGGAGTTTGCTAAGGCTCTCAAGGTCAAATATTAGGCTACAGTTATACCAACAGGACACTGGCTTTTTAGCCACATGGCCGCCAGGTTCGGAGTCCCATACAGGGATTTCTTCAGAATCTTTGCCAGTGTTCTGCGCTCAGGACAAAGAGCCTCAAATTTCTGGGATGCCACTTTTTCGCGCGCCTAGACAGCTTGTAAGATCTATTGTACCCTCTTGCCCCTTACCGCACCTCGCTCATTCCAAACTCCCTTAAGAAGTCCAAAAGGCTATTAGGTGGCATCAAGTGTATGTGATTCGGCAGCGGGCTTAATACTCGAAGGTACTTTTCTTGCCTACACGCCACTGCGGCGCATACGTGAAGTATGCCCTTAGAAGTCTCAGCTGCCCTGCCACAGAACCGTAATACATTGTAGGGCCAGGTGCCGAGTTTACGCAGGTGACTTCTTAATCTGCAACGACCAGCTAA
Source organism: Rhagoletis zephyria (assembly GCF_001687245.7). Taxonomy (NCBI): domain Eukaryota; kingdom Metazoa; phylum Arthropoda; class Insecta; order Diptera; family Tephritidae; genus Rhagoletis; species Rhagoletis zephyria. Next base: position 62,019 of record NW_016159477.1, on the reverse strand, counting down.
GGTACCTATTAGAATTCTTAGTTTGTATTTTAGCAGGTTAATAAGATTCTCATATCTTTTTCTATGGTTTCCTCCCAGTAGCTTCTTTGCCTGTCGCAGCCCAATGCTCGACTAGTTCTCCTTTCTCTACTAAGCTCTTCTCTAATGGTGTGTGGTTCTACCACAAATAAGAGCTCGGGCCTCTTGGTGGTATTGCTGCCGTCCTCCTGTCAAGCATGTCTGTCTCCTGATTAACCTCTGGACCGCCATTCTCTTGGATTAGCAGTCGGCATAATCAACGGACACTGCCTAATGGGCACGCACGGAAGAAGGTTTGGATACCCCACCAATGATTTTTGTCACAGTTGCACAGACGAGAAAGAATATTATCTCTGACACTGTCCCGCCCTAACCAAAACGCCCAACCAATTCTTTAACAAGTACTTTTAAAATTTTTTAGCCGTTATTTTATGCACGGCTTTCGCGTCTCATAGCTTTTCCGACTTTTCGGAATAGGTAAATAATGAAATGAAATACCTTTCAAATCAATAGTTTTTTACAGATCCCGTCTGTGGATAATTCACTGTAGGTATTCACATTTTTTAACCTAACCTAACCTAATGACTCTCGCGGTCGCTAGAAAAAGACAAACAAATCGGAGGGAGCTGTGGCCAGAAGCTACGTACATTCACTCGCTGACACCACTGAAACTATTTGAATTTATTAGGGCTTTAAGGTTAGACGAGGTTTTGCGTACTATGGTCTCCACGCACATCTTCCATTATACGAGTATCTTCATTTCATCAAACGATTTTATGTTTCCATACTCACCACAGTCCCACAACATTTTTCGCCCTTCATAGCTCTAATAAATATCAATCTAAAAATATGAACCTTTCCATTTTTTATCACTTTATTTCATTTACTCGCGGTTGTCTACTTATTTTCTTCCCCTTCAGCTCTTCACCTTCAATATGAGGCACTTTGAAAATACTATTCTCTATATAACCATTAGTTAAATTTCGTCGATATTCATGCCACGCCACCTGAGTTTCTTTCTCATTTTTCGTCTCCTCAAAACTTTGTTCCTCCACAGAATTCACCCCCTGCTCCACCTTTGCATTCTCCAAATTTTCGGTTATATCACGCGTGCCAACGCCACTAAAATACGTCCAATTTTCACCGTTGGGAGCCTGTGAAAATGGCGTTGGCGTTTGTTCAATATTATTGAAACTCGTATCCAATTTATTCCATTGATCGATTTGACGCAACAATGGATCCTGGAAACCTGCTGGCGGCGGTAAAGTAATGGTAATTGGCGCTCTAGTGATGCTCGGTTTTTGTTTGCCCAACGTTGGCAAGTCAGTCCATTTGCCTAAAGCATAAGGTGCTGTATCATTGGTCTCGACAAAAAACATACCCTTCGTGCTGGGTTTTATATCTTCGCCTGCCTCGAGCAGATAATTGGTTGGCGGACACATACCGAGCAAGTAGGAGATGTACGAACTGCAAGCCCAACCCCAGAAACCTTTGCGTGAGCTTATCGATTCTTGGAAATATTCAACGGCGCGTTGATGACTGCAGCCAAAAGGGTCTGTGTGTGGAGAAAAATTGTGGATTTTCGTTATTCATAAAATATGTACTTACTTAACTTGTCCTAAGTATTGAGCTACTCACTTGTACCCGCCTTATTGCAGCCGGGTTGCATAATCCCGCCATTCATGTAGAAATCCGCGTGTCCACAACGTTCTATTTTACCCTGCACGAAGGCATTCGTATGTATCACGTCTACATAGACAGCATCGCTGGGATCCAACTTATCATCGATGCCAGCAGTGATAAAAAGCGGCATAGCGGGATCGAGACCTAAAAATTGCGGGTTAAATGAAAAATTATTAATTGGATATGAAAAGAGGAGTCAGAATGCGTCCAAACTCAAGCGTCATTACAACCAACTGAAACCAGATAACCTGTGAACTATTTAGGCGGAGAAAAAATTAGTAGGCCTCAAGCTTCCAATGCTTATAAGAGTCAACTTATGGACTAAGAACTAATTGCATGAATTCACGTCTATATGAAGATAAACCACCCTAATGCAGTTTTGCGCAGTATCGAAGACCTTACAGAAAGCGAGTCAGTCTGAGCCTTGCCGTTTATTATCGGTTAACTAAATGTTGTTCTCTTAGCTTTGTTCACAAGAACGCTTCAAAACCAAAACGGAAATGAGAACAAAACTGTTGAGAATGTTCTCAATGGAAATTATATGAGAACAAAACCCTGTGGAACGCTCTCAAAGAGAACAAAATAATTTGGGGAAATTTTCTAAGAGAACGAAATGGGAACAGAAGTCTCTGGAATGTTTTGGCAAAGAACAAAACGGGAACAAAAGTCCAAGGAATTTTCTCTCGAAGTACATAGCCTGTTCTCGTACTTCACGATTTGCATGAATTGCAGGTTTTACAGGAACAGCTGTTTTCGCCTTCAATAAACCTTATGTGAACGTGGCGTACGGGAACGACTTTGGACTAAATCCTGCGAATCGTAGACGTTCTGGAACGCACTAACAATTAGGCAAATTAAGTCTCAGGAACTTTCTGACAGAGAACGAAACGGGAAGAAATCTTCTCAGAACTATTCGCGAAGAAATTCCTATTTAATGCTTTACAGGTCCTTTCGATTCCCAGTACCCCGCTTGGAAAATGCTAGAAAAGTTTGGTAATAGGAACAAGAGAGAAACATTCAACGTTTCAGAGAACACATTTGCACCAACATAGCAGTCCATTTTGGACCGGTTAGTATACAATACCACTATGACCATACCGCAGCGTCCTCCAGGAGCCTGACTCCTTGTGTCTGACTGCCGAGGACGCAGCAGTTTCGCGAATATGGAGTTCTATGGTCAGTTGATACAGGATCACATTAAGCGTATCAGATGGTCTCGACTTAATTGCTCCTGCAGAACTTGCACTAGCTGCTCTTTGTATACTGCCTAATTTCCTGACTTTATATTGTTTATCTAGTGCTGAACCTCATTAGTTCTGCCTCCGATATTTGAGCCAGTCTCGCGAAGAACCGTTCCTTCAAGTGTAACAAAGCTTCACGTCAGACCAATGAAAGGTGATAGACCTATGAATCCCTATGTAGCCGCTATTTTGGCGATAATATTTGCCACTTCATTGTCCATGACTCCATTGTACTCCGGTTCCCAAATGAGATAAGTCGGGTTCTTGGATGCATTGAGTAGTAAGATCAATGTCACCCCTGCTTTGATGTCACCTCATGTAGTTTCAGAGCGAGGAGCGCCCCTCTTGTTTTGCCTTAAAGAGAGAGTTAACTTGCCCTATGTTAGTGAAAAAAAGCCCGTAGGCACTTTTGGAGCCTTCAATGTGGCGAGTCTTCAGGGGATTCGTTCTATAATAACTCAATATAGTAGTATGTTCGGTTGCTTCCTCAAACCCGGTTGTCATTGCCGTGCAAAGTAGATATACTAAGTACGAGCACTTACCCGTTATTCGCGGAAGCTCAAATGAGCCCAAATTTCGCGCAACATAATTCGACAATTGCGCACCCAGCGAGAAACCTATGACATGCATATCGGTAGTACCCATTTCAAGAATGCGCTCCACAAGCTGTGCCACACAGGCGCCCACATGTTTGGTATTATGGACGGCACTCAAATAACAGGGGCCTGGCGCCAATATAGCCCAATCCACATAGATAATATTGTATTCATCACGCATTAAGTATTCTAGAACGTCGAGAGAGAGAGAGAAAGTGTGAGAGAGAGATAGAGAGAGAAATCACGAATTAGTTGAAAAATACGAGTAGTAAGAGTTGAAGCTGCTCACCTTGCCGCATGCGCTGCAGTGTACCCATAAACATATCCGCATTGTAACCATGTATGATGATTTTTGTCTGATAACGTGGATTAAAATTCGAATTTGTTAAGTTCGACTTGTCCAGCGTTTCATCGATGTGCAAACATTGCCGATCTACAGGATTACGACGCGTATACAAGTAGAAGCGTACATCCTTGTCGGGACATTTGCGTTCGATAACCCAACGACAGGGACCGATTACTATATCGCGTGCTGATGCTTCCGTTGTTGTTGTTGTTATTGTTTGTGGCAGTTGTGTGGTTGTCGTTGATGTGGCGTCGATGCCGAACGGATATGGTTGGCCATAATTGAAAATTGATTTAGCTTGTGTATAAGGTAGTACGAGAATGACTGCGTGGGGGATAATTACGATACAAATGTTAAGTATATATTTAGAAGCAGTGATTGTTAGTAGAGATAAGTTATGCATATATAAATTGCATAGGTTTAAAATTTTACCTAAAATCCATAAGATCCTTGATAGGTTTGAAAGCCTCGTTGTATATATCTGCGTTGATGTTTTGTACATTTTTTTGCTATACTACTTTTTTTATTAATTATTATCACAATATTCACTTTGTGTTCTATATATTATAAAACTAAATTCATTTTGCATCCACTGATTGACCACAAACTTCTACGTAACTCTCACCTTTGGAACCAAGTATGTAGATACAGACTTTTTAACTTCCGATATTATTCCTAGTTAAATTATGTCAATGAGATCTTCTAAACTCTTCGTGCCGCTTTTTAAGATTCTTAACGTGGTTTCTCATCTGAAGCATGGTACAATAATTACAGGTATTGTCTTCCCAAAGAGTTTTGTTTCACATCGAAATTCGTGCTCCCTTATTTTCATTTTGACGCAGTCCAATGTTGATTCTTTTACTTTTATTTGGCTTTGCTTTTTGTTTTCGCTCAATTTAATTTTTATAATTTTTCAAAACAAAAGAAAAAACGATTGAAATTAAGTGAGCCATACACATTTTTTTTATTTACGAGCAAATGTTTTATCCCAATGACAATACCTGTCATTATTGTACCGTGGTACACAAGATAGGTTGAAAAAAAATTTCCATCTGGCAAGCAAGTCTTACAAAAAAAAGCTCCCTTTCCAACTTCATGGTGCAGAGGTTTCTCTTTTGACAGAAAGTACTTGAGCAAGTTCCAAATGGAGATGTATGTATATCATTTTGCTCGCACTGCTCCAACAGTCGCAATGTTCGAATGAGCAAAGCACTAGCGTGTCATTCAAGAAATCCGAGGTTGGAATCCTTGGCCAGCAAAACTATTTTAAATTGTTATTTTATATTAAATTTTATTCTAATTTTTGTTGTTTAAAAATAAAAATATATTTTTAATTTAATTAAATTTAAAACTTTTTTTTTAATTTTTAATTTTTAATTTAATTTTAAGATTTTATTATTTTAAAGATATTTTTTTGGGTACTGTTTAGTAAGTGGCCCACCTATTTCGGGGTATTGCGTCCAAAGGGGTGACCCGATCCAAAAAAAAATTGCACACACTTGTAGCCAAGGGTCTACCCATTATTTTAACATCCACTATTGTAATTTTGGGTCACTAATTTATTTACAAATTGGGTTTGAAATATGCCCTTTTTTGTAAAATTCGGAAATTAGCGTAAATTTATCACTCCTATTCTCCTTAAAGCAGCTACATCAGCAATATATTTTTATATTCTCCTTCACTTTACACTTTACTCGATGAGCTATAACTTTCTTTATAACTTTAATATTAACCAATTAATCACAATTTATTAAATAAAAACACCTTCTAAATCATGCGTCTGACTTTTGTTGCATATGCAAATTAAATGGCGTAGTTCAGCTGTCAAACTCCAAAATATGCAAAAGAATGAGAGACAAAAGAAAATAGGATATAACCCTGTAAGCATTAAAAATATACAAAGGTGTTCTCTGTAAAAGGTATTCAGCTCCTTTTCTTCGCAAAACAGAAAGGAGAATTCTACTGCCTGAGGGTTATAATCCCTAAGTGCGGCCGAAGGCCGCCTACGCAGAAAGGTGTTCTCTGCAAAAGGTGTTCAGCCCCCCTTCTTTGGCTACACAGAAAGGAGAATTCTACTGCCTGAGGGTTATAATCCCTAAGTGGTGCTTTTCGTAAAGTGGTGACTGGCCCCTTTCGAATGAGGGGGGTTTGGGGGGCCACGCCCCCTCCCCCTCCGCCCCCCCACCCCAAAAACGATGGGCCAATAACTAAACATTTCCCATTTTTTTTAATTGCATTTAATTTTTGGGGAAATAATTTTCTTTTCTTCTTTTTTTGATAAATTTTTTTTTTTATAAAATTTTTTTAGTTTTTAAATTTTATTGTTTTAAAAAGAAAAATATATATTTTTTTTTAATTTCATCTAATTTTTAGGAACATATTTTTGATTTTTTTTTTTAATTTAACTCACTCTTTTTAAATTTCAAGAATTTCATGTTTTAAAAATTAATTATTTTATCTAATTTAATTTTTAGGAAACATTGGCCCGTAGTTATAGTCAAAATAAAGTCGACTCTAAAGTTAAAAGCAGCTTTTTGACATAACTTTCAATAGCTGTCAAAAAAAGCTTACTCTTACTTTAGAGTCGACTTTATTTTGACTATAACCTCGGACCTTTGTATTTTCTAAATTTAGAAACATATTGTTTTTAATTGAATTAAATGTTTATGTACTTATTTAACTTTTCTCTTGTTTTAAATAAATTTGTTTTTTTTTTAATTAAATATTTCTTTAGTAAACCTTTAAATATTGCCCTATTTATGTATGGCTCCAAAGCTAACTCTGTGTCAGGATCTTAGGCCCATAGAAAAGTTAACGATGACAAGCTTTATTTCTCTCTTTGAGAATATGTACCCGAGCTACATATGTAGAATATGTAACCCCAAGCTAATAGCCTTCGTTAACGGAGAGGTGGTACTTAGGTGTATGCAGTGAAATCCAAAGTGTACGCAAGGCATTGGCGACACTTTAATTACATTTAAAATCTGGACTCTGTTTGGTTGTTCCTTGAATCCACTTCTGGTTTCTTCGATCATCGATATCTCCATAACTTATGCCACGTACATTCAATGTCAGAAAGTCATTGGACATTTTTTGTGCTAAAAAGAACTGACTTTAAACAGCTAAAGGCATACCTAACAACCCTGATTACCTATCCTGCCTTGAAGAGGGTGACATAGCAGGACACTTTTTGTGCCTCAGTTCCACTTTAGTTATGTAAATATTGGGGAATACCTTGGTTCTTTGATGTGCGATAATCTTTTATGGTTTGTTCATAAACCAGGTTAGGCAGGGTTAGCTTGGCCGATCGACAAGATCTGACTTATGTACACTGGTTACTCGCTTCTATGGCTGCCAAGAGGTTGGAGGTGTAACCTTTCATGTCTTAAGTTTAATGCATATTTTTGAGAGCTGCAACGAACTGCTAGTTTTTTTGGCCGCAATATCCGCCAGCGAGGAGACGACGCAACGAAAAGGTGGCTAAATCCCGAACTACAAAAAGGCTGAAAATGGCAAAGAAGGTGGCCGAGTGTATCTCTAGCATTATGCTTGATATAATACCCCGTAAGTAAAATTTTTTGTTCGCTTACGCTTTTGCTAAGTGCTTGGCCGACCTTCTCCTCCAATTTGTGATGTGCGTCTTGATGTTATAAAGCAAATGGAGGCACCTACATACTATTTCACGCGTCGCCTCCAAACGGCAAATGGTTTTTTATGGAAAGCTTTTTCAAGGCAAAAACACCTTCGGAGATTTGCCATTGCCTACCGATGGACAACCGCTGCTACAAAAAAAGGTGTGTGCGTCAGGTACTTTGCAAGTTTGATGTGTAAACTTTAAACTATTTCGGTGAAAAATCAGGACTATTTCAGGATGATTTTGTGACTACTTTCGGGCTACCCCGAACTTGATCCCAAACTGAGTCTCAAAATTGTCCTGAAAAAGTCATGAGCTTCTCCCAAAGGATCTAGAACAAGTCTTGAAGTGGGCCTGAAATGGTCCCTTGCTCGACCCAAAATGATCCCGAACTATACCCGAAATAATCCTAAAACCGGCCCCGAAATAGTCCTGAACTACGGTAAAATATTCAAGGACTACTTCCGAAATGATCCTGAAATAGTTTCGAAATGGTCCTAAAATATTTCTGATTAGGTTGGGAAATAATCCCGAAATGATAACAAACTAGTCGCGAAATGGTCCTGAATAGGCATCGAAACGGTTGAAAAAGCCCGAAACGGTCCCGAAATGGTCGTTCATTACTCTCAAAATGATTCCCAAATATGCTCAAAGTGGACCTAAAATAGTCAAGAAACAAGCGCTGAAATTTTTCTAAAAAGTCCTGAACAAAACTCGAAATGGTCCCGAAACAGTGACAAAGTGCTCCTCAAATAGTCATGAACTATTCCTGAAATAGTAAAGAACGGGTTCTGAAATGATCCCGAACTGGCCCTAAATTTCGCGAACCACACCTAAAAGGGTTCTGAAGTAACCCTGAACAACTCGAGAACTTGCACGCACCTCTATCACTCACCTACAGCGGATTGTCTCTAACTCGCTTTTAAAAATGCTTGTTACTCGTGCTTATGGGGTGGCCAACTCTGTTCTAAAAGCTCCTTCGGTTAATCTACTGATGGCTATAGCCACGCATAATCGTTCTTGGCGGAGTTTACAGATACGTTTCGCAAAGTAAATAATTTTTTTTCAGCATTTTAGCAAATTTGATGACCCATTTAATGGGTTTATAAGCCGAGAACAGCTTTGCAAAATGCTTAATGCCAACAATGTGTGACGCATAGCATTGCAAAAATTAAGCTACCAAAACTCGAAATGCATATTGGATTTTTTGCAACCAAATTTGGTAAATGTTTTTTTTTCTTATGCAATTGAATTGTAAACGGAAACTTAACCAAAGAGACACAGTGAAATTTTCGCTCACCGTTGAGCAGGCAACGCACGCACCAGTCGCCAGGTAAGCGCGCGACTTGCTATAGGCTACTTGTAATTTTGTCGAACTGCATTTTTTTGTGTTCATTCACAAACGGTATGGTCGGTTGGAACACGCGCATGCGTAAGTGAGAGTTTTTTTTCGTGGCAACGATTGACTGATACGTATAACCTTTTTCATTGTAAAAACAACAGCAATAAAATGGTAAACGTTAATTTGTATCGTTATAGCGCGAACGTGCGTGTTTCTCATGTCAAAAGGAAAAAAAAAGTTTGAGCCGGCGGTGCTGGTAAATTTCTTGTATCGAACGTGCCAAAATTGTTTATTTTTTTTTTTCTTATTTGCGTTTTAGACTGCTTATGCTGTAATTTGTATTGAGATGGCAGATCAGCTTTGTCTGACAATTAGAAATGTAAAACACGTTGCGAGTGGCTGAATACCGCGACGCTGGAAATAAGGACAGAAGAAATTGCCAATTACCAGAAAATATTAATTACAACTCAAAGCACAAATTTTCGTCTTTCGCATTTATCTTAATTGGATGGTGAAAGATCAATGCGTTTCGATGCGTTGATACACAATAATTTTTATTCGGCTTTCACTTTAATTGATATTTTATGTCAAACCCTTGTTCCCTTATCGCGTTTATGGAATATTTGCGGCCGCTTATTGTGGTTGTCAAATAAAGTGCACACTACAGTAAGCTAAACTATTTGCATTTCGCCTGCCAATCTCATAACTCCAAGAGAAAGGTTGATCGGCAGCATTGCCTTAGGTAATTAAAAGAAAATAAATTACGGAAGATCATGGGCATACTTAGTGGAGAATGCGAATGTATGCACTACATATAGCTGTTCCCATAATGAGCCCAGATATCTCTACTATCTTTGAGAAGCGGCCATCCGAGGAGCAGTTCGAAGGCGTCTGATAAGGTCCAGTTCTGCGATTCGACAGTAAGGACTTCGGATAATCTACGAATCGTTGATGTCTAGCTCTAGCTGTAGGAGCTTAGGCTGCGACAGTATCCAGATCTGAATTTCGCTAGAGCTACGTGGGCATCCCCAGGCAGCAGCTGAAGTTTTTCCTTTGAGATGGATGGTGATTGAGCTCCTATAACGGTATTCAGCTTAAATGATTGTGCGATATGTTCCTGGAACTCGTTAGCAGATATCAGTTCTAGTTCGGTGGTATTTAGCAACCGAGCAGAAACAGCGTGTCGCAAAATTAAATGATGTACCCTATAAGGGATAGGTATTATCCTTGATTCCAAACATACGTAAATGCGCAACATAGAGGAAAGAGCAAAGGAGGGCCAATCAGCTATACCTGCAAAAGAGCTTTCGAGAAAAACTGGAGCCGTCACCTCTGAATGATATTCACGGTATGCATACCACCGTTATCCGACCGATGTTAGCTTATGGAGCGCTGGTATGGGGAAAAACTCTGGATAAAAGTGGCAATCAGAAGATAACTGGAAGAGTGCAGAGATTCGAAAGCCTTGGTATATCAGGCGATGTGCGAAGCGCGCCGCAAGAAAATACCTGAACATGATATTTTATTGGAAGCCACCAAAAGTATTCGTAACAGACGCAGCCGCAATATGGTGCCCTTAGTCACTAAGGGAATCAAAACTGTGGAAGCAGACCAACGGAGATGTCGAAACTGAGTACCACACGTGATTCTGGGAAGGCAGCCTACTGTCGGTAAATGATGGTATTTCCATCTGCACTGATGGCTCAAGGACCGAAAAAGAAGTCGAAAGGACCCACAGATACATAATCAATAAGACGTTGAGATTAATCGCCGTAACTGAACTCTGTAAAATTCAAAAAACACGATGCAACTTTGGTTGGATGAATCAGACGAGAAGAAAGATTAAACCGTGAATTTTGCTGAATTACTTAGTGTGTATTAGTACAACAGCAACAGCAGAGATTATACGCTTCATAACGGCATCCATTAGCCATGTCGATAATCTTTTCCTAATTTTTGACTCAAGCATTATTATGCATAAAAAGTGAGCTTAAGCTCAGACTAGGTTTTTGCACTGAAGGGGTGAGCTCAAGCTCAAAAATTTGTACTTTTTCTATGCAAGAGGCCCATTATTCCAGTATTTTTAACTAGTAGTTCTTATCATTTCCGCAGTTCCGAGCATTTTTCAGACATTTTATTTTGTTTATGGAGCACATCTTTTTTTATTATTAACACTTGGCATTCTAAAACACTATCCGTTCTATATTATTTTTTGTTTTTGTATAGCTTTACATATTTACACACTCACTCAATTATATTATTTTCTTTGTTTTTTGTTCCTTTCCGTGGCTTTACATAATCGCCTAAATACTCAGGCCGCGCAAACTAATCATTTAATGCACTTGCATAAATTACGACTTTCTAATTAAAAAAATCGATAATAAATGAAATAATTTAACACTTCTTTGTTGTTGTTGTTTTAATATGCGTGATACGGCGATATGTACTTGTATGTAAGTGCATTTACCGTATTCCCTGTCTCACACACAACCGTTAACTTCCGTTGCTCACATTCAACTGACACTTGAGTTTATTTTGGCTTTTAGTAATGCCGTTGTAGGCTCTCCTTCATTCACTGGCCACTAGCAGCGACAAAATTGTAAACAATATTTTGTGTTTTGTTGTTGTTTAAATTTAGTATTTCTTGTGTGTAACTGCGAAATTTTGTTCCAATTATTTTAGTTAGCTGCATTTGTTTGCTTTCGCTCTCTGTTAGTGCGCCACTAGCACTCTCTTTAAGTGAGAACCAAATACGCTAAAAAACAAACCCCACACGTCCGTTCTGCTTCTAACAGCTGTGGATTGGGTATTATAATTAATGCTCGCGTGGTTAGATGAAATAAAATGATGTCTTTTATTTTGCAAGGATGCTCAGCAGCCAGAGTATAAAATATTTAAAATGAAAAAAGAAAAACTAAAAGAACTCCGACGCACAGAGAGGCCTTAGTGGGCAAAAATCAAAAAATTCGTTGCTTGCAATGTAAACATACATATTTGATATTTTCGTAAAGTTAAGTTAGACACTAAAGAGAATTTAACTAAAATTTCTCTATAAAATTAATTATATACCGCCAGAAAACCACTAAAAATAGGAAAATATTAATTAATATTGAATATTTTAATCAGAGCATAGTTAAAAATACTAAAGATTTTTTATTGGCTGGGGGCTACTATGAAGAAATGATTAGATAAATAATTGGGTATTATTATTGGGAATATCCTGAAGAGAAACAGAGATTTTCGATCGAAAAATATTTGGGTTTATTCTTGTTTTCGTACGAATCGAAAATCATGAAATTTTCCTATAATTTTCTATACAAAAATTTCAAATTTTCGATTCGTACGAAAACCAGAATACGCCCCACTGATTTTCAAGAATTCTATACCATTTCTACGAAAAGTGTTTTTTTCTTATATGAAATACATGGAAAACTTTAAGCGCTTTGAGCACTCTCTAAATTTATTTTTATTTCAAACTAAATAAATATCGGTATATTTTTTTTCGGTGTAGAAAAATCCTAGGAGGTGGCGGCATTCAAATTCCGACTTTACTCTTTTTTGGACCACTCTACTCATCAGTGTTGCCAGAGAAAAATTTCGTTTGGAGCTAAAACGGCCGAAGAAAAGAGCTAAATAATACTAATAGTAGCTAAAATGAAGAGCTACATATTTTTGTTAAGGTTGCGCATTTATTGACGTAAGGTTGTTTTTACATTTTCGCCAATTTTAATAAAAACAACGAATTTTATAAGTTTAAGTGATGAAAAAATCTTTTAAACCGAAATAAGGTGCATACATTTCGATTTGAAATCAAAGCCTCTCTCAAATGTCAAACGTTTGAAAATGCTTTGATATTGATTTGAGAATTACAGCTTTGTCAATAAAAAGGGGTTTGATCTCCATTTGAGAATATGGTTAACTCTCAAGTCAATTTCAAAGGTTATTTATCAATTATACTTCAAATGTGGAAATAAAATTTATTATAGGAAATGTACATTTCATATTTGTTTTTTCTTCGCGATGTACACATGTATGTACATAACAAAAGAATCAATTAAGATAAGGTAATTTATAATAAGTTCGTCTTGAAGGCCTGCAGCTTTTTTAATCCGCACAAACATCAAATCCACTATTTATGGGCCTTCTCTTTTTGAAAATTGCTTTCTATTCATTGTTCTTTTTTTCAATTGATCTTAAGTAAAACTAGTAAGGTAAAACAAAATCTGCGCTATCAGAAAAATTATATTCTTTTAATTAATTTTTGAATTCTTTAACCTAGATCCAAGAGTTTATGGTGGATACACTGCATTTCGAAATTTTCAATTTCATCAACGCTTAAGTTTTGGCTTATACCAAATACAACTAAAACTTTCTGGATCCAAAAAAGTGCTACATGAATTTGAAAAGAGCTAAGAAAAGAGCTTCGAGCTAAAACCCGATCAAGAGCTAAATCTAGCTCCAAAAGTACTAAACTGGCAACACTGCTACTGATGATGCTCTGAAAACGCACCTTACTCCCGGCGGGAAAGGGCTTTTAAAGCTGGCAATCTCTTAAGGCCATTCTCTGTACAAATTCGGAGAGAGGTCCTTCATGCTGAAAGAGCTAGATAGGGTTGTAGACATTTTCATAAGATCCATACTAAGAGGACCTTCAATATCAATAGGCCGGCATACATATTCATACATATATGAAGGCACTGTCAACATAAACTGAACTCCACGAAGTCGTAGACTCCATACGTACTTTTGTATATTATTTGAACTTGTATTACATATGTATGTTGTTATATCAAAACAGTACAAGGCGCATTCGGTCTAGAAGATCATTTCTATCTCGATGATAAACTCTCTAACTCAAGATACCGCAAGCTTCCATAGATAATACTAAAAGTATCCTTACAAACTTAACTGATCATATCTAAAGGAATTAGAATGCATTAGTTTTGATCTAGACAAAGTCATCTGTCTCTTCTAAACAGCCCAAATCAGAGCATGTGGGAACGCCGTCGGTTATGGCCGGACCCACGAGATTGGATGTCGAGCCTACTTTAAACGTTTTGTCGGGAACGGGTTAGATGGATGGATGAGATCATTCTATCTGAAAGCGACCTAATTGTCGCTCGATTGTCTGAAAAGATAACTAAGAAACCAGTTTCTATTATTTCTTTTCTAGTTTCCATTCTACCTTTCTAGCCTGAAAAACTATAGACCAATTGCCTATTGCAATAGAAAACCCAGTGTGGGGTAAGGGAAGATTTGTATGGAATTTTTGCATTTTTATGGTTGAAAAGACAGTTTGGACCGCATTCTACATAGAGATTTGACTGAAAGTTTCTTCAAACATTTTTCTCAGCTTACTTAAAGTTTTCTTTCTAACTTTAAGTTTTCTTTTAAAGCTAACAGCTTTTCAATCCGAGGTTTACTGCTGTGGAATAGCTAATTGAGAATAGGTGGCACGGATACCACATCCTCAGAAAATATGCAAGAATGTTAACTGAGGTTAAATACTGCAGAGGAGCAAAACTGAACTTATGAAACAACTACCAGGAAACTATGGAGCCCAGAGCAATGAACTGACTGAAGGATCGGTGAAATGTTGATCTGTGACACACTCCATACGACTGAGGATATTATCGACCCAGGTCTGAAGAGGGTATGACTATCAGTTTCATGTCCTATTGGAATTTTGAATCAATTATGGTGCCGAAAGTCAATGCTTCATTAAACTTTTACATAAGACTCCATTTAAGAGCCTTCTAGTTTTTTAGTCATTTCCTAAATGTAAGTATTTTTTCTGCCGACATTTATTTTTTTAATAAGTAGTATATATTTATTTCGTTGATATATTAAATCAGTATATTTCTCACCGATTAGGTATCAGTGATTGGATTGCTCATAAATTTAACAACTTATTCGACGCATTACATTCGGAATTCTCTAAGGCATTACCACAACATGACCAATGACGTCTACCTGGATGGCCGGCATGCCCATGCCCACAACCATTATAACCCGGCATACGACCGTCACAGGAACATTTTACCATCTTATTACCCTTGCTCGAGCAGAAGGTGCAACAATGATAGATGCCACTGTGCGGGCGTACATTGCGTGCGAGGAAAGTGAAGGGACTGCCCTGTGAAGAAAAAAAGAGAAAGTAAATACATAAAGGAAGGTTGTAAGCACTAAGGTTTTAACAGTGGAGAGTTAACATTCGGCAGTTAACTTAAAATTTTCACACTGGGAATTTAGTTTTAAACCAGTTTAAGTTTTAAAACCAAAGGACTCTACTTCCTTACATTTTATGGACGTAATATACCTACCTTAATCGGTTTATCATTTATATTTATAGTTAGCACTAAATTGCCCTCCGCGTCGGGCGTAAAACCGATTCCATATGTGCCATCACGATTATCAGCAATCTGGGGGGAAAAAAGGATATATATATATATATATTTTTAAAGCAAGTAAAGTTCGTTTCCAACCTCAACTGGCAGACATTTAGAGCTCGACTCTTTGTACTTTACTAGCGCCTGTATTTGTAAGCCGCCGTGACATAAGCCCACGCCATCAGCGTCACGCGACTGCAGCAAAAGCTCGACACGCTTGTGTAGACGTAATTGTGAGAAACCTGGGGAAATGTATGTAGTGTGAACTGACACTTTTAAGATTTACTGTGAATATTTAAAGTTTCCAACACTTACCCTCCCACTGCAGCGTGCATAGTGAAGATTCGACTGTTTGCATTGTTATGATACCGTAAAGTGGTATATCGTTTTGCGCTTTCATAGCAGGCGCACGTATGTGGGGTAGAAAGTGTAAGGTTTCCGATATCTGGAATGACAGATGAGAGATGAAAATTGAGAATTGAATATAAATCATGAGAAACGACAGTATGTTTCCGAATGAGAATGGCTTATAGAATACCAGTTTAACAAAGTGCTAGAAGTTTTTTTACCTAAGTACCCGGCAACCCGAAAATTAGAACTCCGAAATAGTATGATCCAAAAGGCCAGCAGGTCAAAGACGAAAGAGCTCAGCCTCTCAAGAGATTGTATTGCGATGGTCACGGCTTGTGTAAACGGTCATTGGCATTTTGGCAGGCACTCTTCAAGACTGGGAATATACTTCCTTCGAATATTAGAGTAGTTTCAGAAACGAGTAAGAGGAAGAAACCGTAGAGCACTTCTTCTGTAGTTGCCCAGCTTTTGCCAAGAGGAGAGCAGGCTTTTTTAGGTATGCCCTTCTTCCGCTCTCTTACGGAATTATCAAGCCTAGCAAAAAAAACTAATCCTACGCTTTATAAGAGCATCAAAATGGTTTCCTGAAGAATAGTCGCCGAGGTTCCCGTACTCTGCAGTGATACCACAATGGAACTTCAAAAGGTCTAAGTGAGTTGGTCTGCAAAGAAATCTGTAAGATCATTTATGACTTGCAGGTCCATGGCAGGAAAGAGCTGGGGATGCTCACAAGAGATACTGAGATGGATGTATACGACAATAATACGACCCATGATAGCTTATGGAACCATCATTTTGGCTCGATAGAACTACACAACTTGAGACAATCAAAGGGCTCGCCAAGACACAAAGGCTAGTAGGTGCGAAATTGGAGCCATGAGAACTTCTCCAACCGCATTCTTGTAAAAGGCGAAAGGATAGTTACTAAGGATGACTGTTACCAATATCGGGGTAGAAGGGTTCCTTAGTCGTCGGAAATTCGATATTATGACGAAGAAGTGCCCGAAAATTTCAATATCAAGGGGTACCATGCATCTGAGGTGCAGCTTTACAAAGACGTTTAAAACTGGTCTGAGCATCAAGAACAGCTGGGCAGGCTGAGTCAAGTCGGATAAGCTAAAATATGATAACCTGGTGCACAGATGGCTCATCGACTTAACATGGTACCGGGGTAGGTCTAGTTAAACAAAGGTTAAGACGCTCGAAACCCATGAGAAAACATGTGTTCATTTTCCAGGCTGTGACAAATGCCATAGAAAAGATGCGCGGACTTTAATATCAAGCAAAACTACCGGAATCGCAGCAATCGCGATCTTTACTGCAGCCAATCGGCTACCAAGGCCTCAGATCTCTAATATCTAAACTGGTGATGGAATACATTGATAAGCTGAATACTTATCTATATATTTTGGGACACATTGGTGTTGAAGGAAACGAGATTGCTGATAAACTTGCGAAGAAAGGAGCACCAACCCCTTCCATAGGCCCAGAGCCCATCTGTGGTATAGGAAAAGAAACACTCTCTGCACTGGATTGGTTAGAGGAAGATACTCAAAGAAATCGATAATTGGATAATCTACCAAATCAGATGATATTGTCGCTGGGCAACGCTTTTACATCAAAACTTAACCACAATTAAGTGTCCTCAGTGTCCTCAATCGAACTCCCGTAATCTGATTGCGCTGTTAGCAGCTGAATTTTCAACAAAAACATCTATCGGTACTAGAGCGAGCAGAACGTAGCGCCAGCTGTCCTGTTAGTTTCGTGGCTGAGTGTAGTCCGCGCCATATATAAATTAGAAAAAGTTTTCTCTACCAGCTGTCGCCTCACGCCAGGCAATACCAAGACAATTTCTGCCTTGAAAAGGCGTCTTATGAAAACCTTTTGCCGATCGGAGGCGGCGAAAAGTTGTTGGTCCCTCCATTTGTGTTATAACATCAGGACGCACAGCCCAACTTGGAGGTGAAGCTCGGCCAGATACCTAGCCAAAGTCTTATTATTAATATTTTAAGTTCATTTAGTTTTTTAGAGTTGTTTTATAAAAAAAAACTAAAACAACTATGTATAATTCCATAAAAAAAAATAAGTTATAAAAAAAAAAAAAATATGCTGGTCGTGAGATTCGAACCCACTACGTCGCGGCTCGGTTAATTCGCGATCAACAGCGCCGTTAATCCGAACAAACATTGGTAGGTAGGTAGGATGAGCCGCTCGCCGCTTTACTGCTCATTGCTTGACCTCGACCTTAGCGGCACACTTAGGCCAAAGATAGAAGAGTCATTGTGTTACCACAGTTTGACACCGGTCAATTATCCTCCCTGTTAAACCACTTCGTGCCGCTGATGAATCTCATCAGGCAACCTGCGTCAGTATTTGAAACCTCCCTAAGGTAGGCTAGGAACGGTGAACCAAGATGACGCATCCTGCCACTAAACAGTGCAGTGCATTTACATAGGAAATGTATGACCATTTCCTCCTCTTCGTAGTCCTTGCAGCTTCCGCAACATCTTCGGAAAGGCAATCCGAGCCACGTCTGCCTGAAAATTCGGCGAGTCGTACTTTGACTACATCTTTTTTTAGCTTATTTGTACAAGGGGTAGAATCTACTTGGTTGTGCCTTTCCTTGCAAGTTCATCTGCCATGCGGTTTACCTGTATGCCCCTAAGGCCAGGGATCGAAGTGAGGTCAAGGCTGTTCACAACTTGCAAACAACGGAATGTTCAAGAAGATTTGGGAAGAAGATTTAGGAAGGCATCAATTCGGAAGCTAAGACGTAGAGATCTACATTTGGGAGTCCCACAATATGCTATGTATTAATTGCTAGTTCTACAAATATTTATTTCGGAAGTTACTTGGCTTCGAGATAAATAATTGAGCATGCTAATGAGAATATGTGCTTTCTCCTTTCGAAACAAATTTATATTTTCTATATAGATTTGCAATAAAATTTTATTTAGGCGAATGAATTAATATAAGTAGCAATAGGTACCTTTGGATCGACGGGCATTTTAAATTGCTGACAATATTCGAAACGTTTTAGCAAAATACTCAAAAAAGAGAGCACTTCAACATCGGAACCATTTTCTGTCAGCTCCTGAGCAAAGCGCAATGCCTCAATGGATTCGTTATTGCGTTTTTCTAAAATCAGCAAACAACATTACTTAATTAATATTTTTTCCTCACATACAGCAGTGCACTTTGCAACACCCACCTAAATCCAGCTGCTGCTCGAGTATCATCTCCACTTTGGATTCGCGGGCGCGGTGCACCTGTTGTAGCAATGTCTTACGATGCACTTCGACCGCTTCGAAGTACTGACGCGTGAAAGTCTCTATCTGCGCTTGTATGTCATCACACTTTTTATTTATGCGCTTGGCAATCTCGCTCATACGCTCAATTGAATGCTCTGCATAGCTACAGAGCGGACGCGTATGATCGACGGCGTCGTGCAGCAGTTTCGAGTAATTGGTAAAAGCTTTTGGGATGGACTCATGCCGGTGGCCCTTGTGCAGCAACACAAGACAGTCGGCGCAGGCGATCTGCGAAAAAGATTCCCAAAAAAAAAACTTTAAGTAAAAAGAAAATTTTATTTTCCACATTGCTCACATACCTGCAAACAACTATTGCAGAACGACTTCATTTCGAAGCCCGGATGCATGCCACACTTAAGTGTAAAATTCGTATTATCCTCACTGAGTGTTTGCTGCTTTTTACGCGCGCGTCTCAGCTCCATAATATTTCGGATGCGATGATTGGCTGTGTTGCGCTGGCGCTCGTGTGCCTCCTTGCAGAGCGTGCACAGATTTAGCGTACAACTGATGCAGTGGTAGGTTGCCTAAAAGTAGACTATGGCGTATGAAGACAAAACCAGTTCTTAAAATGCAAAAATGCTTCCTCTTGCCACTCACATTTATTTCCTCGAAACATAGACTGCACCAAACCTTCGTTATGACTTCATCGCCCATTTCCTGTTTGATCGTTTCGATTTTGCGCACCAGCAAATAGTTCTGCGGCATTTGGCGTATGCCACCCACCGGTATTACGGTCGCATATCTGCATATTTTGCAGCTGATGTGTCGCAAGCGCTCTTCGGGCGCTGCGCTCATGCGTATAGAGGAAGAACTTTCCGAGCCTTTGCCATCCGATTTGGACTGGGAATGTGTGTAGCAGTAAGTTTGTTATCGTTTTATATATATTTAATGCTTTACTCACCCTTACTTTTAGTAAAATCCGTTCGAAGGATTTTTTACGTTTAAAACTGAAAGAGGAATGGCGTGTTCGTGAAGGTGAAGTAGAACCGCTGCGCACCGACATGTCGGGAGAGGAGGATTGCACGCTATAGTTGGACTTGTTGGAAGCTTTTAAATGGGGAAATTATAAGAAATGCTTTAAATATAAAGTAAATAAAGTAAAGTATTATATATTTTTTTAAACATCACAGCAAGTAGAATATTCAACTTAATTAGTACCACTTAAAACAAAAGGCGTGAGTGTTACGTACTCATGAAATTTGATATGTTAACATCTGTGTCCTGAACTAGTTCCGAAATGGTCCCAAACTAAACCCGGACTAGCCCCGAGCTGGCCCCAAACTAGATCCGAGAAAGTACTTAACTAGTAACGAAACTGGTACCGAATTAGTTCCAAAACAGCCTCAAACTTATTTCGATCTATTTCCGAACTTGTCCTAAACTAGTCCTAAACTAGTCTCGAAATGATGTCACCAAATAATCCGGAACTTGTCTCGAACTAGTGCCAAACTAGTCATAGACACAACTAGACTAAGCCTAGTCCCAAGCTGGTCCCGAACTAATCTCGAACTATATTCGAACAAGTCTCGTACTAGGCCCACACTAATACCGAACTAGTCCCGAACTAGCCCGAAAGAGTCCAAAACCAGACTTAAAATGGTCCGGCAGTGTTTCTAGAAAAGCTAATTAGACTTCTTTTCATTTCTAATACTTCTAAGTTGGTCTTGGTTTACGCAAATTTTGCCCATATCGAGCATATATGTAAAACCAAGGTTTCGGCATCGTGCTGTTTTTGGTGTAATTTTTCGTTCCTTCTGTTTCTATCTGTCACAACAAGTCTAACGATTAAGCGATTAAAAATATTTGTAGGTTATTCGCAACAACGATAAGAGGCTACACTAGTACCATGTTAGGCTGCAATTATACGGACGAAAGTTATTTCTCATCAAAAAATTTTAAGGAGAAATATTCTGATATCGCTAAGAGATGGACTCTAACTACTGTAACTCCTAAGGTCAGCTGGATTAAGGTGTTATAGGCGGCATGCACGATGCATCTGACTTGCGAGTCATTTGTGTACGTGTTGACTCGCCTTCGACTACCCACAGTTGAATCATTCAGAGTCATTCCAGGTCATTCCTGTCGGTGTAACTAACACATATTTATTTTCGCAATTACATCCAAACCGACTCGAGAGTCAGACGCACTGTGTATGCCGCCTATTAGAACGTCTAGGCAGATCAACAACCTTTCGGAGGGTCGGGCGCAATTAGGTCTTTGGACTTATTACGATGCACCAAAAATTGGGAGCGTATTACTTCATTTCCCTTGCGATCGCATTTAAATAATTTCTAACTAGACTCCAATGATATTGCAGAAAATTGGATACCTGATGGACTGCTTAGGAAAAGGAGGTAGTCTGGCAGATTTTATCGGAGTAAGTGGAAGGGTTTTTTCTTTTTATAACGAGAAGACAATACTTAAATAAATGAGACTCATATTAGTTAAAGGAGCTCTGGACATAAACCGAGAGCTTGGTAGGTATTTCATAGACTTTTCCTGTAGTAAAAGTCCTAATTTATTAAATCCATACTTGATTAACATTCCGTTTTAATGGAGACTTTATTGAGGGAGATGAGATTGAATGTTCAGGGAGGAAGTCTAGTTCTCCTAGTTAGCGCGGCCAAAGACGTCTGTTCTAACATACCTAATAGTCTAATATCTGCCAGTATATTGCCCATGACTCCCAAATGATATAAACACTGTTCCGAGATCAGAGTGACTGAATTTAGGAGTGTTTATTGGTCGGCAAACTTTGCATAAACTGGCTTAGAAATAGTTAAATGGTAAAACGCTGAGTTAACTTGCCACATGGTAGTGAAAATGAGCCCTCTGGATTGCACGCTGACACTTATATGTTTTTTTTGTTTTTTTTTTGTTAAAAACAGCGCTGTCATGTTGGAGAAAATTATTTTTCTCAAGCTCATTTCAACTTCCAGTGCAACGTTAGAGATGATTTGGAGAATGATGTTGGACCTCAACTTGAGAACTATGCCTTACGCCAAAGTTAGAGACATATTTTTTTTGTGTTTGTTGGGTTTACTTTAATAATTGATGTTTTGAGATGCACCTCATTTGATTGGAACTTTTTTTACAGGGTATAGCAATGGTTTTTTACGGAGTGGTTATTATTATTACATTCCAGTACATTTGTTGTATCTCTCTTTTCTTCGCGCAGTTTTCTCTCACTGGAAGCGAGTATGCGCGCTGAATGTAAACAATAACAAACCGGCAGTGGAATAAAGGAATTCACTCGAGCTAAAAGCATAAACAGGAAGCACATGGTACACACTAATACACAGGGTAAAACATAAAGCAACAACTGAACACATTTGGGCATATAAAAGTGCGCATGCATACCTACACCAGTTCTCAAATAAATACACTAAGGGGGTTGTGCTAAAAAGGAATGCGGTAAAAAAAGATAAGCACTAAATACTGAAAATAGAAATAAAGAAAATCAGAAGTAGCAGATGCGAGCTTAATTATGTAGAACGCAAGGTAAAAGCAAAAACAAAAACAAAAACAAAAAACGAACAGAAGAAGAGGAAGAGGAAGTAGCGCATTACAGAACGCTCTACATTAAAAATAAAACGCTCGAGTGCCTCGCACTAAACACACACATACGCACATACGCGCGCACACACACACACACGCAATGAAGGAATGTAAGTAAGCTAGCGATTTAATAGTCCACAACGACCACAAGGACTACACAGCAGCCGTCGACAACTCGCCAACAGTCTTTGCCAGTCGTTCGTTCACTCGGTCCGTGCGCGGGGCTGCTCTCGCTGCTGCCGCTTCAACCGCAATCGCTTGTAAAATGCTGAATCAATTGCAAACGCAGCTAAAAAATGCTACTAAAAAAATATTTAAAAAATCGTCGAAAGTTGAAAATTCTTTTCCTGCTCATGGTCATTGTGCTAATTGTGGTGACTGTAGTTGTGCTGAATATTTCACCGAATGTAAGCTCCACTGAACGTGTGCTCGATGAGCGTTTTATAGCGCGCATCTATGGCGGCAGTGGCGTTGGCGTTGGCGTTGGCAGCGGTGGCGCTGGCGCTGGCGCTGGCAGTGGTCGCTTGGAGCAGCCACCTCTCAAGTCGCCCCGCCAAAATGGCATCATTGTGCCAGAGAAATATGATGAGCACAAGGTGAAAGCGCGCATTGCCCAGCAACGCCTACAGCAGCTGAAGCAGGAGCAACAGCAGCAACGCAACGCCATTGAACCGGGTGAGGAGCACACCACACTGGATGCGGTCACCACGGGTGTGCATATCTTCTATAGCGCGCCTGTCGCTTGGTATAAAACAAAAAAGTCACAACAGCCACCAGTCGTGCCACAGTTGCAGTTGCGTGGCGCTGCCAAGGAACTGCTGAACGATGTTTCCGATGCCGTCCAACCGCTGCTGACATCGACTGCGGCCACAGCCACTGTGAAGCCAGTGCGTATACTTAACACCGCTTTCTATCCGGCGCTGGGGTTGTACAAGCCCACCACCAACTTGCTGCAGAAGCATTTCGATAATATTCGCAATTGCGGCATTGGCGTGCTCATACTCAGCTGCAGCGGCAAGGCAGGCGAGGTGGAACTCTATCAGCAGCTGTTGGAGTTGGCGCCCGCCTACAATTTGAGCATCACTTTCGAGATTAGCGTGGCCGGCAATCAGAGCGTGGAGTTTTTGCAACAACAACTGGAGGCAGTGCGTCGCTACTCCACCGCTGAGAGTTTCTATCGCGTGTATTCGTTGTCGCGTAAGCGTTTAGTGCCGCTGATTTACGTAAGCAATGCTTACAAGTTGAGCGAAACGCCAGCAGGACGTGCGCTGTGTCAAACGCATCCTGAAAGCTTGCGTCGCATTTTTGATGCATACTTTATTGGGCATATTAGGTAAGTTTTGGTTTGTGTATGTGTATGTGTGTGTGTGTGTGTGTGGGAGTGTATGTGTAGGCTATCTGAAGACTAGTGGCCTTATTCCTAAAAAAAATGAAATAGATTTATAGAGTTCTATAAAGTGATATTTTCAGTTTATAAAGCAGTTAAAGTCTTCTTTATTTTTTTTTATTAATTTGGGTGTAGAAATTTACTAAGCAAATTGTTTTAAATTCACTTACAATTTAATGTCCTGAAAAAGAAAACGAATGTAACATTGTTGCTGACTCAAATAAGGACAAAAAGGATGAAAAAATTATATATTTTGAATTTGTTTGAATTTTTTTTGAATTTTGTTTTTAATATTTAGAATGTTTTTCAGGTAAAATTTTTTTGTTATTTTTTTTTTTTATAAAAACATGATCCATGCTTTACCAAAAATCACATAAATAGCTCTGGCTCTACCCAGAATTACAGCGGACGACGGCAAAGCGGTCGGTGGTAAGTGAACAGCCGTATAGTTGTCGCAGTGAAATCTCCACCATACCCAGTGGGAAAATGTGATGTATGGTAATCCAAAAAATAATCAGTAAAACAGGCGTTTTCACATTCGAAAATGCATTATTTTTCCCATGGCGAAAAAGAGGCATTCCATGTTGCATTACCAGTAATGCAGAAATGATTGTAATTTAATATGAATTTTTTTCGACTTTTTGGATGCATTACATTGCTGATTACATATAAAACAGTAATAGAATCTAGAACTCATAAGAAATACATTACATTTATCACGCATGTAATGCATTACTACTTTTCTCACTGGGTATCTCTCATTTCTTTGGATTCCTGAATAATACTAATTCGTAGTAGAAAGAGAAGAAATCTGTTGGTGAATATGAATATGAAAAAAATAAACAAACTGTTTTACTGCTATAACTTATTCAATATGCCTTGACAGTAAAGAAGTGCAACGCGTAACAGCGAATTCACAATAAACCTAAAAAGGAAGTTTCATTTAATTCGAATAAAGTTTCATTGAATCTGAGAAATGTTTTATTTAATTTGAAAAAGGTTTCGCTTAACCTGAAAAAGGTTTCTTAAAAGGTTTCATTTAAACTGAAATGCTATATATGAAAAGTATATCATTACATTCATAACTAACTAAATTTTTGTGTTGCATCATAATTAGCCAAAAGTGAATTTTGAATTTTTAGTTAGTCTTTCTTTTGTATTTCAGCGACGAGGTGATATAAGCCCTTTCTATATTAAGGTAACGATATACCCATAAGGAAAAGGTTAAGAAGCTGTTAATAAAAAAAAAATAAATTTTGGATAAGGTTACCACCTAAGTAGAAATTTCCAAAAATTTGGAATCAGTTGTACAGTTGAACCTCGATTATCCAGGCATCCATCATACGTGACCATCTATTAACCGAGACGCTGAATGATTGATTATATACCGCTGTTATCCGTAGGTATTAATCTACACACGACTAGAGTGGCGGTTGTGTTTCTCCCAGGGCCAAATTTTTAAAGGGGCCCGTATTTTTCCGAAAATGAAGTTGCAAGTATTACCAATTAAAATTGCTAAAATCAGTTCACTTTCATATGATACCAAATTTGTTAAATTTGGACAGGTGGTTTGTTTATTATCCGGAAAGGACTTTTTTCGGAAAAATATTCGCAACAACCCTGGTTCTTATGACGAACAGATGAGTATGAGTTC
The DNA here is from genome assembly GCF_001687245.7 of Rhagoletis zephyria. Classification (NCBI taxonomy): domain Eukaryota; kingdom Metazoa; phylum Arthropoda; class Insecta; order Diptera; family Tephritidae; genus Rhagoletis; species Rhagoletis zephyria. Next base: position 36,509 of record NW_016159477.1, on the reverse strand, counting down.
AAAGCGAAAAAAATTCAACAGGGAAAAAATTAAAAAAATAGCAGATGAAAAAGTGTATTGATTTGGATGAAATATGAGCACGAGAGAATATTACCCATTCGCCATGTTCATGGCCATCATAGTACATGGCGTTTTTAATTCACAATGCAAACGTAAAATAAAAACATCTTGGGGAAGTGATCGGATATAAAAAAACGGTATACAGATTCGAACTCTACGATACAAAAATAAGTTTACGTGCTTCGGCGTTTTTTGTGTTTCTGTTTTTGTTTTAGCGTTCCTACAGTGTTATTTTATATTCACATAGCTACTCGTATTATGAGTACTAATACATGCGAAAGCACATTTTTACGTACACATACATGCAAATGGTGTACAGTCATTTCTATGCCAGTTAAAACAACCGCCAATATAACGTTTGTTCGACTTTCACAAATGAGGCGTCAAATTAAAGGACTTTACCTGTAGATGTGCAATATGATTTCAGTTTTTTGAACAGACTTACTATCTGTTAGAAATAAAATTAAATTCAAATTATTTAAAAAGTTAAATGAGATATTTGATATGGGTTTGAATTAAAATGGTTTCGAAAAGCTTTATTTTTAAACCACGTTTAGGACGTTGCCACCTGTTTAAAATGTCAAATTCAACATAATTTATCAGATAATTGAAATACATATGCATCACAATGTCAAACGAATGTTTTATAAAGTTTTAGTTTGAAAATACTTTTGCAGAGGGCAGGGAGTTCGCAGTGAAATATTAAAATGTAAGTGTCAAACGAAAGCATTTTAATAAATCTTCAGTTAGAGCGATTCAAAAATTCTTGAGTTGTTTGAACAGGGATGCCACCAGTTTAAAAAGATAAATTCAAATTGTTTAATAATTCAAATGAATTATTGAAGTGAAACTTTTAATTGTATGATTTTACTAAAATTATGAATCAATATATCTCAGATATAGTAATCCCTAATAACAAAAGTGTCATAATAGTTTTTATAGATAAATCTACACTAGACTAGCAGGGGTACTTATTTTTCAGAAGCAGTCAATAACGATGTAGAGAGAACGTTGGAAATTCGTTTAAAAATTATAATTTTTTGTGAGGATGGGGCCCGCTTATATTTACTACCGTGCACGAATTTTCTCTTGGCGACCCTGCATACATACATATGTACATATAGATACTATATTATGTATATAACAATTAAAACAAAGTTGATGTTGAAATATTTTAGTGTGTGCTTTTTTCGACCTGGAACGCATTATTTTATTTTACATTGATATACATACATATAGGAATAACGGTTAAGCTGAACGAACATCAGTTTAAACAAACATGTATTCACTTTGAAAAATTGAATCATAATTCATTTATATTCTGTACAGACTCAAAAACCACGTTGATATTATGCGACGACTTTGTTTCGAGGGCTTCTACAGTAAATTGCCGAGTAATGGCGCCACCTTTGCGAGCACCTGGAAGAATTGGTCCTATTTGAAATCATTCGCAATGACATATAAAATGTTATTTGTGCCAACTGTGGGACCAGGTTTTGCAGAGCGAAATAAATTTCCACGGCATGGTGATATACAAAGGCATCGCAGCAATGGGAGGGTAAGTGAGAGATTTTATCAAAACAAATATGATGAAAATACAAGTAAATTGTTAGAGAATTTAAACCAACAATGTATTCATCTTTTTTAAATGGAAAATTCGAATATGAAGCTCTACATGGGTCAATCCATGCCAAATCGACCATTTTTGAATTGGATGAATTTCCCTTTATGATATAACGAAATTTTGCCTATGGAAAATAATTTAAAATCTATTTTTTGAAAGTTATGCAAAATTCTAAATTTTACAATTTTTTAGATTTTGCAAGTTTATTTTTTAAGTATTATCTCAAAAGCTCTTTTACATAGTTGCAAAAATTGTTCTGGTCTCGTTTTAAAGATGATATTAAGAGTCATAAAATAAATATATTAAAAAAATAGTAAAATCAAAAAAAAATTACAGAATTATGAAATTAAATCATCGCAAGTGGAACAACTTGTAAAATAATATGAATTTTCGAAATTTGAAAATTTGTTTGTTTGCCAATTCTAAATAACGTTATGTTAAATCATTTTTATTTAATTTAAATTTAGTTTTAATTCATAGTTTGCACTAAAATCCTTTTTTCAAAGTTCAAAATTAAAAAATTAAAAAAACATTTGAGAATGCAAAAAATTCATTTAAGTTTTGGCTTTTACGAGTTTTTTTTAATTTCAGCTTTTGCAATGTTTTTGTATCTTTCCATGTTTTTTTTTAATATATATACATACATATGTACATATGCATATTTTTATATAGCCCCAAATATCACCTTTAAAACGAGAGCAGAACCATTTTAGTGACTAGGTTTTGAGGAATTCAAAAAATTAACTAGTAAAATCCGGAAAATTGTGAAGTTTTGAACTTTCAAATATTTCATATTTGCGTTAAACAATCCCACTTCACTTTCCTTACAGTACTATGGTGTCGCTTGGCGTACGGCGATTCTCAATCACGTTGGCTTCATTAACATAGCCAGCTACAATAACTGGCCGGATGGCAGTCAAATTGAGGAGGTCATTCCGAAAGCTGGATTTCTAGACTATAATCCTGGTGCCAAAACTAAGTATATAGATTTAACTACACACTGGGTGGGTAATTTCTTAAAGACACGTAATGAGGCGGCCGCTGTTGCTGTTCCCGGTCAGCCGAGTTGTTATGAATTTTTGAATAATACGATTTGTTGAAAATAAAAATTTATGTATGTATGTTAGAAGAGTCATACTCATATTAAAGTACATGAGTAAGAATACATAAAGACATGTTACAAGCAATTTCAAAACTACTTAAGTAAAAAAAAAAAATGTAAAAGAAAAACTATCTGCATAAAATTTACAACTTTTGTAGTCAAAAACTTACATGAGTATACATATAAATTACACTTAGCTAAAGCCCGTGGCTATATGCCAGCAACTATAGTACAGTGGTCATGTTACTTTCTTTAAAAATAGATGATAGCAAATATTTACATAATATACTTAGTACGTAATTATTATCGGTAGATATTGAAGTCATATTAGAATGGTTAGAAGAGAGCCAAATAACATTTTGCTGTGCATTAGAAACTTTATATTTATACTTATTTACATAATACATACATTCAGATACGTATTTATATATGCCTAGGTACTAAAAAAGTTATCAACAAAATTTGTGCGTACGGCTAAATTGCAGTATTTTCTGTTTCACTAACCGATTTTTTTATATATCAAAGGGGTACGGCTTGAAAAAACATTAATCGATTGCGTTACATACATACATAAATATATTAGGTGAAAATTTAACTATTAATTTCATTTAATTTTATTTACTTTATAGGGACCAGTGACGACTTCTTCATAATCTTTTCGGGAATAGTTTAGGACCATTTCAGAATCAATACGTGACTAGTTTCGAGCTAACCCGAAATGATTCGGAAAAAGTCGTGAACTTGTCCCGAATTGATCGCGAGCAAGTCCTGTAACGATCCCGAAATACTCTCGAACTAATCCTGAAATGGTCCACAACTACTCCCAAAATGGTCTACAAACAGTCGGGAACTAGACCCGAAATGGTCCTGAATAAGTCCCGAAACAATCCCGAACGTGTCCTAAAATAGTCCTAAAAACATCCTTAACTGCTTATTCCCAAATGATCTAAAATGAGTCCCAAAATAGTACTGAACTAGTTTCGAAATTGTCCAAATCGACTCCCAAAATGGTCCTCAAAAAGTCGTGAAGTAGCCCGAACTGCTCCTGAACTGGTCCCGTAATGATCCCGAAATACACCTCAAATAGGCCTGAACTGGTCCCGAAGCGGAGCCGAAATGATCTCGAACTACTCCCGATATGTTCCCAAACTAGCCCGAAAATTATGCCCAACTAGTCCTGATCCCGAACTAGTAGTGAAATGGTCCTGAAATACATTGTAAAGCCTACGCAACATCGTTGGGAAATTTTAGCACTCTGCGCTGTTATATGTATGTAGGTTCGGCGGCGTTGAACGTAACCTTACTTCTTCTGATACGTCTTCAGATAGATTTGCGTGGAGACTCGGTAAGCCGGACTCCTGTTTCGCCTTCCATCGAATTCTTCATTTAATTTTCACTATCTTCTTCTTATCTTGTCTCTCTTTCCTCCTCCTCTCTCGTTAAATTTTCGCTAGCATATTAAATGGCTGCAATATGTCTTTGTATGCTCCATATTACTCCGGTAGTGTTCAATCGCAGCGGTACGAAGGGAATGCGTGTTATAATCCCACTGCTATATATATGTATATATATCCGGACATTGAGGAGTCTTAGTTTAAGCACGGTTGAGAGCCAGTTATGAACCCGAAAATCGTTCTTCAGAGACGCATACGGACAAAAAGGCAGTGATTAGAGTAGATTTTGGCTCCTCTACTGAAATGGTTCCGGGTGCAGAAGGCCACGCATGTGGGGAATGTTTTTGATTTCCATTCATCGGAGAGTAGGTAAACACGATTCTTTTACATCTGGTTCCATCAGCTCACGACTTCCGGTGTTTTCACCAAGTATCCTCTGGATAGCAACCGAAAGCCCCACAGAAATGGGTTGTGCCCTACTTGGGACTTACCACCTAAAAACAACCCCAAACAACAGGTACAATAGAGGCTCGGCTAACACTCCCTTCCTTTGACAACACCGATAATAATGTCGTTGCTAAATTCAACGCGGAATCACCCTTGCCACCAAGTGATCCTTTGGACTGAGTAGGCAACTGAGAAGTAAAGTCCTCTCTCTACGTACAAAACCCACGCTCTATCAGTCACTCATGTCAACATCCGATGAGGCGGCCCTTGGGATATTCGAGAGAAAGACTTTGCGGAAGATTTACGGGCTTTTACGCATTGGCGACGGAGAGAACCGCAGACGTTTAAACGATGAGCTTTAAGGGCTTTGCAACGATATGGACACAGCGCTGCAAATTGAGATCCAGCAACTCCAGTCATGTATTTCGAAAGGACATCGACGCTACAGCTCTGAAAGTATTCGCCTCGGAACCCACTGATGGTAGCAGGAGAAGAGGAAGGCATCCTCTGCGATGGAAAGATCAAGTGCAGAAGGTCTTGGCTTCACTTGGCATTTCCAAAAGGCGTCAGATGGAACACTCGTCAAGAATGCTGTATCACAATGTGATTAATTTGGTTCTTTGATCAGGGGAAACCCAAGTCTCTTTGTGTCTATTCCGATGTTGGTGTCTGGTACTACGAACTACTTCATTTGTAAGCCGTCAGGTCCAGTGGTTGTTTTACGTAAATCTGGGCCGCGTAGATGCCTTTGGAGGTGAAGGGGAGTAGGCTCTGCCTCTAGCAAGTCTGATTTTTGGGACTGTTCTTGAATTTTTGGGCAAAGTATGTACTTGAGTACTTTAGATCAGAGCATTTAACGTCTGCTTTTTCGGATTCGAGTTAATCATGATTAAGTTATAGTGGTGTGCGGTCCCGAGTATTTAAAGAACCGGTTCTGCCGAGTCCGGTTCCGAGGAGAACCGGGAATTTGGACCGGTTCTCAAAACAGGTTTTAAGAATTTTTTACAAAAATTAAATTTTTATTTTCTATTTTTGTCATAAAGTAAAGTAAAGATAATAAATAAATATATTACATTCATTCCTTAATTGATATTTGTGTTAAAAAATTTCATGAAAATAAAATACATGAAATTAAATTTAAGCACACGTTTTCCACGTTAGTATTTGATTAAAAAAAGTGATGCTTTCATTTAAAAATATGATATTTTTGATGTTGTCGCTGGTTTTTCAAATCTTATTACTTATTTTTTTCCGTTCTTTTGGAATCGAGTTTCGGTTCCGTTAGAACCGTTTTTCGGTTATTCTCTAAAAGACCCGGTTCTCCGGTTCCGGTTACTCGGTTCTCTATATCACTACTGAATACTGAACTTTAGCTGTGCACACAAGTATCGCTAAAAACGTTTGACATACATGCAAAAAAAAAAACGTATGTGTGAAAATTACGATGTGTGCTAAAGAATAACTCCAATAATGAAAATTATATTAGCTAATCTTACATACTTAGTAACTATTGACATATAAACATACATATACATAATATCTAAATCACTTTCTTATCATATTCTAAAAAAGAGTCTCCAGATATATACTTAGTATAGTTAAGATATTTGAAAAAAAATCATTTTTTTTTGTCTAAAAAATCGAAACTAGAAAAAAGTATTCAAAAGCAATTTTTAGCTTAGTAATATCACACTTGTTACACTACGAGAGTTTGGCGCAAATGCGAACGCTCTTTTGCATGCAATAAATTATTTACTTAATAAAATAAAAGTCTATCAAGTAATAAGTACTTACTCAATTTATAAAGACATCTTATAGAATTTAAAATTTTTATTACTCTAAATATAAAAATAAATACATTTAAAACTTTCTTCATTTATACATGCATGTATATACATATATATAACGGTATACACATACATACTTACATACATATATATAAATATATCAATAGCTTTAAATATTGTAGCGCCAATAAAAAATCAATAAATTAACATAGAAAACAGCATTCTTCCGAATTTTTGAATCGAGCGTTTTTGGAAATTGAATAATGTGGGGAAAAAATAATCATGATTTCTTCGATACAAAAGATTTGAGGTACCAGTGTAGGCTGAACAAAGCAAGCCGTTATTTCTCCCACGTTAACCCTCTCAGCACCATAAGCCTATAATCAAACAACTCATGATTTCAATTGTAAAATGTTATTCCTCGGAGCTAAATAAAAAAAATTTCGCATTGAAAAAAAATCAATGCAACAAGTAATTTTCTCCTAAAAATTTTCATTAATTTCAACCAAAAGCTAATTTTACCAAAGCTATTATTGTATTTTTTTTAAATTGTTTTTCTACAATTTTTTTCCTAATATTGTTTTTCCCCAAAGAACAAATTTTTTGCCCACAAATAATTTTTTTCATACATAAGCTTTTATAATTTTGATAAACATCAATTTCTTAAAAAAAAATTCTTAAACAAATTTAAAAAAGAAAACAGTTTTTTGTTTTTTTTTTTTGGTAAATGTTTTTTAATTTGAGTAAACATATTTCATTCCTATAAAACTGTTTTTTCCTAAATTACGTTACTTTTTCTTAAAACAATATTTCCAATACAAAAACTGGTTTCCAAAAATCTTCATAAAAATAATTTTTTCTATAATTTCTTAATAAAAATAGCTTAATGAGGCACATTCTAATAATAGGAAATACTATTGAAAATTTACACAATATCCATATGAGTGGAATAACTTTTTGGGAAGTATGTTTCCCTTGCCCTTGGTCCTAAAAGGGTTAAAGCTTAGTATCCAGCTCTCAAGAAAAGCAAGAAACCCTTATAAAGAACGCTTAAAGCTTGGTATCCAGCTCGCTAGAAAAGCAAAAAACCACTTATAAAAAACGCTTAAGAAATGGTGAAAACATTTAAACAAGGGCCTGATTTAAGCTGGAAAAAGAAAGTCGTCCGACTTTGCGTCGCATCTATTTAAAGTATGATAAGGTGGAATCATCCCACCCTTTTCTCTCAAGCTGGCAATCTTTTATCTGGCTGCCGACCAATCACACTTTTAGCTGTGAAGTTTTCCGGGACTGGCATCATCAAAACCGCGAAAGTCCATTCCCGGGGTTTTTGAAATATATATTTGATTGTATCGCAATTACTATTGAAATTACTTTTAAAGCTATGAGTCTTAGTCTAACGGGAATTACCAAAATATAATTATTTACTCACCCTTCCAATCGTGCTCGTCCGCGCCAGGTTGCGACCAGAATGGTATGCTTGAATCTTGCTTGAAGTTCTCATCAACCAAGCATTGAAAGCAGAACGAATGTAAGCAGTTCAAAGTGCGTGGATCACGAAAAATGTCGTTGCAAATGCGACATTTTAAATCGTCGGCGAATAATGAGGTGTCCTGTGTGACACGAATCGAAACACTGGGGCTCGGCGATGGACTTCTGGATAGAACAAAAAGAGGGATTGGTTAAAAAAAAAATCGCCTTTTCTCATTATGTGTATATTAGACCCTTGTGTCTTTTTAAAAGAATTGCAAATTTTATTATGGCGTTGAGAGAGTAGAGCATTCATAGCAAACGATCACTGTTAGCGAAATTATTACACTGTGTATCTAAATGAGACCAATACAAAAAATACTTGAATGCTGCATGGCAATTATGAAAGAGGAAGAGCTCTAGAATATTTTACCACCAGCCATTTAGTCCGTGAACGTAATTTTTTTTTGTTTTACAGTGTAACTATTGAAGTTTTCCTCATTTAGTCTCTAGTTGATCTATAATTATTTGAAAAATCTCATGTAAAACTACATTTACCATTAATCTTGTTTTTAAGGGTCTATAGTAAAATTTAATGACGCATATTTCAGTAATTGAAATTTGTCCACTTCCTATTTACCTATTGATCTGACGACAATATAATTATATATGTTCAGCGTTATTATAAATCCAACATGGCCGCCGCCCAAAAATGGTGGATTACATAGTTTTTCCCAACCTTCTCGATATGGGTATAAAATGAAAGGGCTTGAACTGATTACAGTACACTATGAAAAAATTAATAATCCAAGATGGTCGCTAACATAAAATGGTGGATAACATTTTATATATGTTTTATAGAGTTCTAAGTTGACCTACCAAATTTTGCTCGGTTCGAGGCACTTTATCATATATCCGCCACATGTCCGATCTGCCCGACTTACATCAACTTCTTTGACCTGTCGCTGTCAGCTGCGAATTGAATGCGTCAAAAGAGCAGCGGCAAGATGGAAAAATCTTGTTTTTTAATCGAAACAAATAATATTTTAAATTAAATACGCATAAAACAAAAATATAAAAAGGAATCGAATTTTTGTAAAAACATTTTAAACAATTATTTTTAAGCTATTTCGAAAGTGTCTATGTATTTCCTTTACCACTTTTCTGATCACCGGAACCGGCCCGAATGCCCAGTTCTCCTTGGAACCGGACTCGACGGAATCGGTTTTTAAATACTCGAAACCGCACATCACTACTTGAAATGTTCCCGGAATGCTCCCTTATTAATTTCAAAATGATCGCGTACTAATCCCGAAAATAGTGCCAAAATGGTTCTCAAAGAGTCTATAAATGGTCCTGAAAAGGCCCCCAAATTATGCCGAACAAGTTTTGAAATGATCCCAAAACGGTTCCTTATTAGTCCTAAAATTATCCCGAACTAGTCGCAAAGTATGACTAAACTAGGGTCGAATAGGTCCTGAACTAAAACCAAAATTGGCCAGAACTAACCCTAAAATGTACCTGAAATAGCCCCGAACCCCGAAATGGGCCTCAAATTATGCAGTATTCCCTATATGATCCCGAACTAGGCCAGCAATGTTACTAACTGGATATGAACTAGACCGAAATGGCTCTGAAATAGCCTTAAACTACAGCCGAAAAGGTCCTGAAATAGCCTTGCACTACACCCGAAAAGGTCTCGAGATAAGATATTTACACATCAAACAAATTGTGACGTTTAGGGTTAAAACGGCTGGTGGTACAATATTCTAGAACTCCTTCTATTTCATAATAATTTCATACCGCATTCGTGTCTCTTTTTTTGGCTCAACCACGGTGTTATTAATCACTCTACAGTTCAAGGTAATGCAAAACCGTACAAGGCATTCATTCATTTGACTACGCGCACGCAAAACACACTGTTGCAAAAATGGTTCACATTGCTATTTCTTATTTAGCTCATTAGCACAATTCCCCGCCAACCATTTCCTAACATCATTCCTTTTCATGTCTGCGAGTATACTCCCTTTGATCCCGGTAATCGCACACGTGAAATATTTAGCATACCCACTGAAGTGTATGCGTACCAACGCACCTTGAACGATTTGCTGATGACGCTTCGATGAGTTCGGTTGGCTGTAGTGCGCGCGCTTCACTCAAGCGCGGCGACGCTGCGCCGCCCAACGCCATCACAGTGGAAGGGGAGGGCGTCAAAGTGCGCGCTGGTGACAACATTTGTGGTGTAAGAATAGGTGTGAGTGCATTTTGCTTCCCAGCTGCTGGCTGCGGCATTGGTGACAAGCCTCTCGATGTGGGCGATTTTAAGTTCAATGAGCGATTATCGTTCAATTCCTTTATTTGTGTTGATACTTGTTGTCGTTGGTGTTCTTTAGGCATTGCATCACCAGTAGCAACATGTGGCATATTACGTGTCACATTACCGCGCACCCTGGCATTAACAATTTTTAGCATTTCACTGCCGCCTCCGCCACTACCGCTGCCACCACCACTGCTTAGGCTGCTGCTGCGTACCGACACCGATGACGCCGCACTTAGCACATTATCCATTAGCGATTCCGGTGAGGTAGAGCTACCAGGTTGTGAATTAATTTCACTTATACTCGTATCCTCCGCATCCGGTAACTTATTTGCTGCTGCTGCGCTTGGTGAGACGCCTGCCGCATTTGTTATTGTTGGTGGTGATTTTGCCGTTAAAGCTGGTACCAGCTCAAAGTGGTCGTTGGTGAACTCGGGCGCGCGCGAAAATCGTGTAACTTTTTTGCCTTTCTTGTTGGCTGTCGCAGTCGTCGTTGCGGACGTTAGAGATGGTAAAAGCGAAGCTGGTGGCGGCGGCAGTGGCGGTGGTGTGGGCGGATTGGCAGTCGTCATTGGCACTTTTGTTAACATTGCGCTACGATATTGTTGTTGTTGTGGCTGTTTTTGCTGCAAATGTTCTCTGCTGCTGCCCTGAGTCGACGTATGGGCGCTCGCCGCTACTATTTCGCGCCTTGGCGTTGCGACCGCTTCCTCTGCTGACGCTACCGGCGTATTCTGCGCTCCCTCTGCCACCAACCACTTTTGTTTCTGCTGTTGCTGTTGATCGAAGGACGTTAGCACGATTTCCGGCAGATCGCGCCCATCTTCGAACCGTTTACATCCGCTTGCCGCGCCCTTTTGCGTCGCCACATTTATCGGAACTATTGTGAAATTTAGCGGCGCATATTGTTTTGGTTTGGTTTTATCCAACTGTTGCTGGTACTGTGGTTGCTGACGCCTACTATGCCGTGGACAAAATCCACTAGCGCTTGCCGCATTCGTATTAAGTGCGCCCCGCTCGTTGGCCTTTTGTTGCTGCTGTTGCTGCGCAATTTCCGTTTCCCGAGACGCGTTTATTTTATCGATTTTTCGCGACTGTGATTTTAACGATATTTTTTCTGTGCTCAAACTTAATTGCAATTTGCCACGTTCGCGTTCACTACTTGCGCTTGGATGAAAACTATTTCGAAACTCAGGAATTTCAGTTTTCTCGCTACGTAATTTTCGATAGGACAATTCGATATCTTCGTCTTCGTCAGCCTCCTCGTTGCTCACAATTTCATAATCGGTAAGTAAATTTTCACTCGCGCTTTCGTAATTATCGGGACTTAATTTCGAGTCATGTTCGAAGTTCGACTCAAACTCGTATGATTTTCGATGCACCTCAAAGCCATATTCGCTGTTATTCATTCTAATTTTTCAAAAATTTCCACACTAATAGGCCTAATATTTATATAATGCACTTGAGGTTATTGAAAATTGGCCTCCTAACGGTGTTTCGTTCTGACGCACGCGCCTCTAAGTAAAGTCCATTTCGTACTGATTCGAATTCGCTTTGCAATCCCAATACATTGTACCCAATATTTTGTGTTTGGTAGAACTTGACATGGAAAATACAATTTAATCTAATTAGTCTGGTATTTCTAATTCTGTTTTCATTTATGTTCGCTTCTGCAACGTGCAAGTGGTCTATCGTATTGTGTTACAAACCGGCTGCGTCTGCAATGCGCCGTTACTCTTGGTACATATGTGGACGACGAAAGTGAGCAGCTGGAGCATTGCGGAAAGGTAAATATTGGCCAGTTCAAAGTGTTACAAATACGCATCGTATGCGGCGGCATTTGGCGAATTAAAGGCATGTGAAATCGAGCGTGGAAAATTTTTGGTTCGAAAATAGTTGAGGGCGCCTAAATAGAAGTAGACATACATATGTAAGTATGCACATGACACAGTTATTAAAGCACAATTATAAAGGGTGTTTCATGTGGTTTTTAGAGGAAAATAATTTTGGAAATAAAGTTAGAAGTTGAAGATGGTCATAGCGTTATTTTGAAATAAATAAAGTGGATACCTTGCTCAATGCACTTGACATGGTTTATCAAATACATAAATAAAAATAACCCTGTTTCGACAGGCCAGAGTTTCGATGCAATGGAACATTTTCGCTAAAAAGTAGAGGATAATTCGATAGGACCACAGATTTTGTTTTTTTGTCTAGAACGCAGCAAAATTTGTCGAAATTATTCAGTCTCATTAGATAAGTCGTAAATTAGGCTAAATTGTACGACTCGACAACATCCGCATTGTCGACTGCCTAATGGTGAAATAAGTAAACGACGAAAATCGTCGAAAACTATGCAGTGCTGCCAAGTTTCTCCGTTTTAATACACTGGTCGAGTACAAATTTTTAAGCAATGACGTGAAATTTTCGATACGATTCGACTCTCGAAAAACGACTTACATTCGACACGACTCTCACAATGAGGCTGATTAATTTTTATTGCATTATGTTGTTTAGTGGATTGCATTTTTATATGATACACAATATCCGTTAAATGCCCACCACGACTCCTCAGGCAACACAGAATGCGCATACAAAAATTGTCAATGATTTTTTGGCATAGTTTGAGCTGTACATGTCTCGGGTTTATTAGCATAGACCAAACTTTTCATGTGTCAAGAACTCCTTGTTTCGTGAGATAACGGTTCCTGAGAATTTCGTTTACCGTTGTTTCATATGCTGTGTGGCAAGTCTATGCAATAAAACATTTGTTATTATATCATGATAACGTTCACCGTAACAGCGCTACCTGCATCATTTTCCATGAAGTACTCCGCCAGCTCGAAAACCACACCAAACAATGACTCGTCGTGGGTGCATAGTTTATTTTTGAATTGCATTTGGATTTTCAATACCACAAATACGGCAGTTTTGGTTTTCCGTTTAGGTGAAAATATACCTCATCACTCTTGGCGATCGCATTTCTTCGATAGCGGCGACGTATATGCCCTAAAATCATAGTCAAAGCGAGGAATTTGCTTCAAGGCAGACACCCTCTAGCGGCTGAACCTCATGGTGAACAAATGCTGTAATCTTCAGTGGAACCTTAAAACCAGTACGTCGAAATTGCCCCAATAAAGCTTTTTCTTTTTGCCATGACTCAAAGCTACACAAGGGCTAGTTAGTGCATTAGAGTTTTCGCATCATAATTTTAAAACCAGCCCGCAAGTCGCCTCATACATATGTATGTTGTCAATAACATTTACATTTATCTTACCTTGAATTGAGTAAAACGTCGTTTAAAGGCTTTATTCCACTCCTGAATTTGATTTCCAGCTTATGTTTTGACTCTATTCGTTGAGTTCGGGTCATCAGTATTTTTCTTTGGCATTATTATTATCCTTTGTTGCATACCTGTGCATTTATTTATTGTAGTGTGAAGATTTTAATTAATCACTGATATTCAAGAAACAGATAGTACAGCCCTTCGACAGCATTCAGCGATATTGAGAAGCTGTGCCTACAGCAAAACCGTAGATTTTCGTGCAAATCACTATAAGATATCCTCATTAGTAAGTACAGCCAATGTCTGTCTAGTCTTATAATTGTTTTAATAATTCTAGCATGCTTTATATAAGCATTGTCAATATATCAAATGATTATATAACATACACACATCAAATTAGCGTACATCAAATTTAACATACTTATTAACGAATAGTCCTATCAGAATACACCGAATAGATTTAATGCAAACATAGTTAAAATCTAACAATTTTACTGTATAAATGCACACATAGTTAAATTTTAAAATATTAGTCACACTATTCGAGTCATTGGTATTACTTTGAATAAGCAACAACAAAAAAACGGAACTTAATTATAGTATAAATGCGGGATTTAGATCTAAGTAGCGGATATGATATCGATTCCAGTCGGGGTAAGGTACCACTTTTGCTAAATAGATACATGCGTACATACATATTCCACTGTCAGTTCAAATAAAAATTGTTATTCGTCGCAATGACAAACCTAAGATTTATATAAACATCCTCCTATTATTACTGCGACATGGCAGAAGAAACCACACTGCATCTCCTTTTAGAAACGATGCGGATGCGAAAAGAAGACTTACTAACTAGAAGGAAGGGCCCTTCCGACCTCGAAACTGCTTGGTTTCCTTACAGGACGTTTTGTCGCAGCGCACATCCTCTATAAAAAATTATATTCTATTCTATACGTCAAAAAACTTAACATCACTAACGCTACTCAGTGTCCCGGTCTTGGTGCTTGTACCAGGACACTGCTGTAATTCTCAAATATTCGGATTGAACAAATATTCCATTGGCAATTCGGCATCGCTTAAACGCGGCCGTTTTTGTGGTGATGTGCCATCGCCACGCTTACTGCTTGCCAATGGCAAATCATCATCAGAGCAATGATCACTTTCTGACAATGAATCGCCGAATCCCATATCGTCATCAGCATCTACATCATTCTCAGTTGAATTGACAGCTTCATCAATTTGTGTTGAGTTAGCTTGAGCCTTCTCAGGCGCTTTACTTGTGGATTTTACCTTAGCTTTTTTGTTTTTCTTATTTTGTTTTACCGGTGTTACGACTTTATTGCTATACTTCTTCCAAAACGCTGATGGCTGTGCGTATTGCACTAGATTGGGAAATCGCTTTGCTAGCGCAAAACCCAAATCATCGAACGCTTTTTGCAACGAGTCATCTGTCATCTGGGCAGTGAAACAGCCGTAGATGGTGGGTATAAAAATCAAAGACTTCTCGAGTAGAACGAGCTGTGGACAAAGGACAATATAATTGTAAATAAAAGGGCATTTAATGTATATTATAAGTGGGTGTACCGCATCAGGCATCGTGACAATAGCTCTGCGCCGTCCACGGCCACGTCCTGTGCTGCTTGTAGCAGTGTTTGTGGTAGACTTTCCAGTGGATGGCTGCTCTGAGGCTGCTGCTTCGTTAGCCTCTGTAAGTGCATCATCTGTTTTGGTATTTTCTTCATCGTCATCTTTATTCTCTGCGCTCGGTTTTTGTTCTTTCGCCAGCTGGCAGACACGTTTCAGAATGAAAAGTACATCCTTGATCAAAGCGATACCCTCGGCGCTTTTCATGCTTGAGTCGCGTTGCGATTTTTCTGAAAGTCGGGTTGATGCAAACAAGTAGCATAGAAATATTTAGGGTATGCAAATTATTTTAAATAAATATTTTAAGTATGTTCTTATGAACTTAAATGTTTATGATTCTATTTGGGCCATTATTTCTCTTACCACAAATAAGCTTTAGTTGCCCGAAATACAGCACCAAATTTACTTGATCCACCGATGCCATCAAATGATTATATAGCAGTTGCCGACTTTTGCGCTTTTCCTCACCCTTCAATGGCGACTTTATGCGCGTATCCGAAAAACTATCTAAACCATCAAAATCCTGCCAAGCAGTTAGTAAATTAAGCGATTCGAATAGACATTCCATAACCGCTAACCTACCTCATACTCATTAAAAACGAATGGGCATTCGACCAGGCATTTCTGAAAGAGCGTGGCATTCTTTTTGCTGAGGTATTCAGCAAAAAACTCGCACGCACGCATTGCTAGTTCTACATTATCGTCCAAAATTGTAGCCATAAGCGCCAATAGAAGCGAACCGCGTAACTTTATTTGATCCTGCAGTACTAGCTTCTCAAAACATTTGAATGTCTCTATGCGATTGACTAAGTATGGCGAGGACAATTTCGCTAGCACATGCTCTATGATACGTTCGACTATCTGTGTGTGTTTCTTACATAAATCCGTAAGGGAAACAATTATTGTATTCACAATCGGCGGACGATCGATGACTTTCAAAATTGCGCCGTAAAGCGTACAACTAATGCTGGCCGTTACAGCATCGCGCAGCGACAAGCGGCCTGCAATCAAAATCATTGAATTGAAGAGACGCTCATTTTCCAAATCCAACTCGCACTCAGGCAGTTTCAAGCACACGCTCATGTATTTGTGTATGAAGGAAACAATAGTGCGGTGCGGTCGCAAGCGTGTCTGTAAGTTGACTTCCGAGTAAGAGTAAAGGTGTGACATAAATATAGTGCGATTGTCAGGAAAATCAGCGATGCCGGAGAGTATGCGCAATTCTAGTAAATCATGCAATTCCAATAGCCAAGCCTTTTCAGTTAACTCAAGTGGATTGGTCTTTGCGTTGCTACTTTGGCATGCCTGAGATTGTGAGCAGTTATCAATGTGTATGAGAAGGTCAAATGCCTTGCCAATGAGTACGGGTATCATTTGACCTTCTTGAATTTGACTGAGTATATGCGTAAATGCATGATTGAGTGCTGAATGGGAGAAATCCTGTATACAATTGGCAAGCACTTCCAAAGCGATAAGCATATTTTGCTCCTTGTTCCACTGTCGGAGTAGATAAATGAAAAGTGTGTAAATTAAAAACGAATATTTTCTTAAGTACATTTATTAAGTTTGAAATAATACCGATTTCAATGACGTGAAGAGATGCACCAGTGCATCCGGCTCCTTACTCTTTATCTTGCCTGAAATGAAATTGAGTACAATCCAGGCTTCAGTGGAATTTGAAGTTAGTAGGTGAGATTCGATTATGCTGACCATTTGCGGGCTAGAATAAAATGATATCGTCGATAGGTTTTATTTTCAATAACTTTTTCTACACTTACTTAAGCATTCGCTGCTGCAGCGCCATATGGAAGCACATCTGCAAATATAGACGCGGCTGCGTTGACAGCATCGTGCGTATGATAACCCATGGCATAAAGTGCTCTGCTTGATTTGATTGATCAATGCCACGCATATTTACTAGCACGCGTGAACGAAAACACTGCAAAGATAAAGCGAAAATATTACACGAATGTATAACTATTCATTATCATACACCACTTACATCCATAGCCAATTCCACATTCTTGGGATCGGCGTCTCTTAACATGGGCGCAACAATTTTACACCACACCCATATTACGGCATAACAATTTGGATAGCAACCAAGTATGCCATCGATGGTGAGCAGAGTTTGCTTACGCACCAAGGCTGTGGGCTCATCCACCAAACGCGTCGTTTCCGCTACAAAGTTTGTATTGAAGATTATTAAAGGATTCAGTTTCGCCAACTGCTCCATAAACATCACACCCGCACGTCTCATATACGATTGTGGACTTTGAAAGAGATTTTTGTACACATATTCTGGCAAATGTAGGAACGCTAACTCAACCAAACCATGCCCTGTGTAGCTAAACTTTGGGTCCAATGCCGTGGGCTTTTCGTAACGTATTTCATTTTTGGTTACGCGCGGCTCGTCTGGCAGCACAACGCCCACGTCGTGATACTGTGTATAGCGTATGCCCTCAGTAAGTATTTTTAGAGTGTTGGGAGAACCTTTAGTTAGTGAAATATGTAATGCTTGCACTGCCTTTAATTTAATTGTATTATTGCAGTCTTGCAGACTTTTTATAAGCTCATTTATGAGATGCACTTCGCGCGGTATGTCTGATATTTCATGGCGAAACATTTGCCAATCAACTTGTGACTCTAGCTGCAAAATGCGCGACATCAAATCAATGGCGCGGGAGCGTATCATCACTTCATCTGCATAGACGGCATCGCAGAGAAATTCCACTGTTGACTCATTGCATTTAGTGAATAGCGCTGCATCATATTTTGCAGCATATTCAAGTGCACGCTGTGTTTGCTCTGTTTTCCATGATTTGATCGGATTGGTTACAATACATTCAATGTAGAAACTCAGCACTTTGACAAGAATTCGTGGATATTTGGAAATGCATTTAATAAACCAATCAGAAATGTGCTCGCAGTCGCCGCTAATGCTTGAGCCGTAGGAGCTCTTCGGTTTTGGCGCGTAGGTATGTACGAAGACAGTCATGTTCATTAGCTTCATGAGTGTTTCTTCTGGTTCGCCATTATGAGCATTGACTATTTCCTCGAAAATTTCGAAACATTTGGCGTGTAGGTTTGCAGCATCTGAAAGGAAAAGGAAGTTTGCTTAGCGGAGTTTAAGGAAAAAAATCAACGTTGCTTCCTATCGACAACCGGATGGGCGAAATTAGATATAACGAGTGGGAACAGTTTTTATTTCCTTAAGAAAAATCTCTTATTAACTCATGCAACCCTGTGCGCTAAAACAGCTGATTCACTGACTTCATTCTAAACAAACGAAAGAAATTTAAAAAGGCAAATATCAAAGGGCAGAAAATACTGTGAAAGGTAAAAATTAATACGAATATTTTACCAAATTATTAGATAATTCGAAAACTATATCTTTCATTAGGGTGAAAAACCATAGAATGTCCGCCCTAATAAACGTTACTGGCGCGCGCCATTTGCGGTTGGTTTTCCAACGCCTTACTGCAGTGCGTGGCATCAGCCTCAGTTCAAAGAGTTACACCGACACCGATGCACAACAATCTAAATCCTCAACAGAACATTTTGATATTATAATTGGAGGTGGTGGACTAGTTGGCACTACGCTGGCTGTAGCACTCGCCAAAAATAAGGTGCTCAACGATAAACGCATTTTATTGCTGGAAGGTGCGCCACCATTCAAAGGCTTCAACATTGAATCCCAATATGGCAATCGTGTATCGGCCATTAACAACAACAGCGTGGAACTTTTCAAGTCAATCGATGCCTGGGACTATATGCAAGAGCGTCGGGTTAAGCATGTCAAACAAATGCAAGTATGGGATGCATGTAGTGATGCATTGATACAATTTCAAGATGAACACTACTCAGATGACGTAGCGTGCATTGTCGAAAACGATCTTATGTTGGACGCAATGTATGCACAATTGTCTGATGGCAAAAGTGCACCGAATGTGCAGGTGCGCAATAATGCAATAATTGAGGGTTTGCGCTTGTCAGTGGATACGGGCGAAAAGTACTCACAAGTACACCTTAAAGACGGACAAACATTGACATGTGAACTGCTAATTGGTGCCGATGGCGCAAATTCATTGGTGCGCAAGCAAATGAATATTGATGTATTCACATATGACTATGAGCGGCGTGGTGTCGTAGCCACAGTACAGCTAGAAGATGCATGCGATAATGCTGTGGCCTGGCAACGTTTCCTACCCACCGGCCCTGTGGCCTTATTACCATTAAGTGAGACGCTGAGTTCGGTTGTGTGGAGCACAACTATACCGCACGCAAAGCAGTTGTTGGACATGCCTGATGCAGATTTCGCGAAGGCACTCAATGAAGCTTTCTTTAAGGAATATCCCAAGGAAGGCGTTGTTGTTAATGCAATGAATACTTTAAATTCACTCATTGGTCGTAATCCCAATATGATAAGGCAGTATCCACCAGGCGTAAATGGCGTCATAGAAAAATCGCGTGCTTCATTTCCATTGGGATTTCTACATGCCGCTTCGTATGTGTGCACTGGTGCCGCTTTAATTGGCGATGCCGCACATCGCGTGCATCCGTTAGCAGGACAAGGTGTGAATTTGGGCTACAGCGATGTGCGTGAGCTGGTTAAGGTGTTGGCCGAGGCGACATATGCTGGCGCTAAAATTAGCGACAAGCACTATCTCGTCAAATATGAACAGCGAAGTTTGGCGAAAAACGTACCTATTATGGTAGGCGTACACGGACTACACACGCTTTACTCGACTACTTTTACGCCTGTGGTTTTGCTTCGCAGCTTGGGATTGCAGTTGACCGATAGTATTTTGCCGATCAAAAATTTGTTTATGAAACGCGCTATGGGCTAAATGCTCTAAAAAGTCGCCACGCCTTTGACGATAATGTAATTTTTTTGTATTGCATACGGTATATTTTTAAATGTTGTATGAACCTAATTATTAACGATTGCGAATAAAACTGGAACTTGCGCACATTTTGTTCAAGTTATTAAAAATAATACATATCTTTACTTACACACATTTGCGTATCCTCGTTCATGATTCATGTAGAGTATGTCAATTAACTTCTTTAGCAGCAAATCGCGCGTCGTTTTGTGATCACTGAAGTGTACATACCTTAGCAACAATTTCAAATCATCGCATAATGTATGAAAGCGTATCCAAATCTCGACTGGCTGCTGTTTGGACATGCGACGCACTACATCTGGCTGTTGTATGCGCTCGATAATGGTGAATACTTGTAGACAATGTGCTATAACCTCCGGTTCGAAAATGTGAAACCCCTTTGCGCCAGGTATAGTCAACGAAAGAAAGTAAGTGTTTACAGCGGCAAGCGCCAACTTTGTATATGCAGCAGACGCTAGATCCAATGTCGGCAAACCAGCTAAAGCATATACGAAACTGAGGTAGGCATCACGCGGTGACACTTTCACGACTTCATCCCAGCAATCGTAGGTATTATCATAACTGGCACTTGTTTCACCGCGTAAATTGCGTATGGTGGAACTCAATTCTAGCAGCGTGGCAAGCACTTGAGGATCGTTAAGCGCACGTCGTAGGAACGGAAGATTAATGATACCAGATTTAGTGGTCGAAGTAGATAGCGGTTCGTCATCAGAGTCTTGTGATTCGCCGCTAGGCTGTTTTTTCTTATTTTGATCTGTTTCAGCATCCTTTTCGTAAATCTCTTCAATATTTTCCCAAAGTAATTGACGATCATAAAATTCACTTAATTTGCTAAATAAATTTATCAATTCCATCATTTTGGCGGATGTAAACAAAAACACGGCATTCCTTGAATGAAAATAATGCAATTGCTCACACAGCTGCTGTTGGACGCTTGCACAGTGGGGCAGGAATGGCTATGGAGCGGGTTAATTGAGCTTAAAAAAATATGTGTTTGATAGGTATGCAAATATATAATCTTTGATCATAAAGATCAGATTTAAAATTTTGGTCAACCAAGAAATCCCGGTTTTTGTTTAAAAACGGAGTATTTTAGTAAGTTCATCCTGTGCCAGCTGATTTCTGTTTACAGGCGCCGGAGATGTAAAACAAAGGGAATTTTCCTTATAGTGCACTCTTGATCGGGAAAACACCTGGTATAAGGGGTGTTAGAGGGCTGTATTCACATTCTAAAAGTGAAGACCCCAGACAGCGGAGGCTTCTATGTAAAAAGACATTAATTGTTAATGTTGCAATATTGACCGAAATCACTTGAACGATTTCATCCACTCTATTAGGTTCGTTCGCGTAGCTGTTAATTGTTCATGTTTAACCAAAACTTACAAGTTTTTGCGTTCGCGTACGCAAAAAACTTGCAAAGTAGGGGAAATTGAGAGAGCAAA